>NW_006911590.1:0-14714 GCF_000523455.1 Bipolaris oryzae ATCC 44560
GACTCTAAATCTGCAATCGCATCGTCAATTGGAGCCATGGTTGTTGAGTTATAGCGCGTTGAAGGTATGACGCTGAAACGCGCGTTTGGTGTTCGGCGTGCACGAGATGAATCCGTGCATGAGGTGCACGGACACGTTAAGCGGCATGATTTCTTTTGCTGGATAGTAGCTGATATTCTTATTTTTAGTCCTTTCGGTACATCAAGACCCGAGCTGGAGTGTGAGAAAATCTGGGATATCAGACATCCGACGTAATGAATGCAAGAGGTGGGAGTCGTAACTTGAATCAGGCATGTAAGACCTGAGAGATGGACTTGAATCAGGGTTCGCGTTGGCCAAGGATTCACGTGCAAAATGCCCCAGTATATGCGATGACATTGGTTGAGAGATCGACTTATCACCTTCGACAAGACGGAAAAGGAAGAGAAAAAAACGAAAAACATTGTTTGACAAGGATTACTACAAGATGCCAATCGCAATATCACCCTTCACCCTCGCAATAATCCGAATATCAGCTTCCAGATCCAATTTGATATGTATCTTCAAGCTCCCCTTGACATCCTTATTGTTATCCAGTCCAAACCCTTCTTCATCTTCTCCATCGTCATTCCCTTTCCCCTTTCCTTTCTTGCCTTTAGTCTTGTTCCCCGGGTTGGATACCGAGCCCATTAACTCGCCTACCTCGGGAAGGCCGCGGCCGCCGGTTGCGTTGCCGGCGGTTCCTGTAAGACTAAGAAAGCATCAGTATTTTTGTATGTGAAGAAGGCGAGGAATACAGGGGGTACACTACTCTTTCGTAGTCGAGTCCGCCATTTTGAGGTCGAAAACGGGGGGTGACGGTGGTGCAGGGGCGGGTGAAAGAGGAGGTGTAGGAAGAGATAGGATTGGGGAGAGAGGTGGCGCCTTCAATCGAAACTCTGGCTTTGGCTTCGTGCGCTGCGGTAGTTGGGCTGTCCACGCCACTGCTTCTTAGGTTCGTTGGTAAGATGGATGGAAGATGAGGATGTAGAGTCTGACGACTGGCGTGGGCGTGCATCCGCTCATAAACATGTCTTGAGAGAAGCTAATTCACAGGCTTAGCTGACGCTCAATCGTCTCCGAGGAGCTGTAAAATTGATACAGGTAGTCGGCGACATGATCTTCGCGCGAGAGAGCGCTCGAGTGGTGTCGGTGTAGTTAGCCATTCGAGCACTTTTGAGGCTCTAATGCACAAAGTACATAGAGCACGAGACTAGCCCTGTCGTCAACAGTGTGGACTCCCAATATGGTTAAAGCGCAGCTCAAAGCAGAATCTCAGCCTGCATCGCTCTTATGATCAGCATTTGGTGGCTTTTTGGTCGTCATTGGCTTCCGCATTTCTTGTTGCTCCCGTCGATCATCGTGGCCGAAAAGTGGAGCGGGAGCCGGGAGCTACCCGTGGACTACGATGTGATTGGTCTTTATCCATGGAAATATAAATTTGCATCATAATCGCATATGATTCCCATCATAGCTGCATGCAGGTCATACAGCTTGTGGTTGGCATACGCTTGATTTTGCCATGTTATGGTTCAGCTCTTAGGGTCGGTGGTGCCGGCCTTTGTGTTGGCACTTGAGACTGCATATCTGCCTTTACAACTCTTTGTCTTCGAGGCTCGATAGATGATCAATCACTGCACATACAGCATTCCAAAATGGTCCTTGGTCTCATATCACTTGTCGCAACAATTCCCATGACGGCGTCATCCGTCTTGACGCTACAAGAGCAGGCCGAAAGAAAGGATAGTGATGGCCCCAGCTCGGAATGGAAGCATGACAAATGTCACATACGGTGCCGAGCAACCGAAAGAACGCCAGAGGACCGCAAAGAAATGTTCAAAGACAGCCATGTAGTGCTTTCCGAGGGCCGATTGTATGTTCAGCTGTCCACATATCAAGGACCGCATCTTCATCCCTTCTCTGGCTACTACCTACCGTTCCCGAATTCGAATTTCGATGGCATCGTCTCTACCATTTCAGATAACCCACCGCAGTTAAATTGGATATATCTAGACACCGACTCCGACATCTTCCATTTCAGCCATGGACTGCGCGTTGAGGCTGAAGAAGGGCTGGTTGGGCCATGGGGTGCTCGCATTTGCTCCAACGGGGAGAAACGGTATCTTTTTGAAAACTGGGAAGGCTTCATCGCCGTGGAAAATGAAGACGATCCGGACTTGTGGAAGCTATGCTTTGACAAGTACGACAATGGTCTAGAAGGGAAAATACGCCAAGGTCAGAGAACGGTAGAATTGGAGCTTGTACGAGAAGAAATGGAAGATTAACAGCATGCTGCGCGGTTCCTTTCATTGGTGTTTGCGTTCCGAGAATCCATGAGATCCCCCGGCCCGTAAATGCATCCAGATAAACGACAGATCATGGACCGGCCCGTCGAGATATATGCACAATAGCGCTTCCTGGCAGTAAGCAGTAGTCTTCGTTTGCCCGGATTCGACGGTGAAGGAAAGGTTGGCTTCTGTCGTATCCAGGAACGCCGGAAGCCTGCATTGGCAAATGTTCGGGGGTACGTGCGCAAACAGGACGTATGCGAGCGGTGTCTCGCTACAATGCGCTCGCTCATCCAGTCGTCTACATAGTTAATTCAAGGAATGCTTGAGAAGAGGGCGGTGCGTGAATGCAGCAGCCTGAAGCAAGAACTTGGCATGGGGCTGACGCGTGTATCCGGCGATCGCGACCCAACAGAGATGACGTGGGCACTAGTGCAGCATTGATCATGGCAGCATCAGCCTTCCCCTAACATCACCTTACCTTTGTTCTGCCCATTCTGAGCGTTGTCCTGTTGCTCCAACTTTCTGCATACCAATATCCATACTCATACTCAGTACAGTAGTCGCTAGTCTTGTTCCCATCACGTTCTTCACCCAACCCTCACCATGTGTGACTTTGTACCTATCCCACTTTGTATCCAGTGTGGAACGTAAGTATGCCATCTAATTACCACAAAGTGCATTTACTAACTATTCGCAGAAAGGATAATCCGTGCCACTGCAAGATCATCGGGCCCACTATTGGATTCGTTGTTACAGTTGGCATGGCAGTAAGTGCAATATCTTCTCTAGCTATGGCCATTCGCTTATGCTCCTCAGATCGTTTGTTGGCCAGCATCGCTCCTGTGCTGCTGCTGCGCAACCGATACAGGCAAGAGGTAATATTCTCCACATCTGTTGGAGAAGTTGATATTGACTACAGCAGTGTACTCGCAATGCCTGTCGACACGGGAAATGCTATCAGCAACGCCATACCTATATGAAAACCCTTCATGGACGCCTCAAATTTACGGCCGGACTTGCTTCTCTTTACCAACTCCTATTATGAAGCTTTTCAACTCTTCTACTATTTTTCTCCCATTCTGGCTGAATAAGCGTTGGCGGACGGACGGCGAGCTAGCGGCTTTTCTATGATACCCATCAGCCAAATAATACTCATTTCTCACTCTACTATAAGATTGCAACCACCAAGTCCCGGAACGTGACGTCCCCACTGAAAATAAAGAAATCACTCGATAGACCCTGTGCATGGGAAGGGTCACGTTTTCTCCTACGATGAGGAGTACGCTTGTGAGTGGTGAGGATGAATGTATGAATTGAGTCACATGACATAATTTCAGTTCTAACAGCATTGGCCTCAACAGTGAAAGGCAAAAAGCCCCCATTGGAAAGTGGCGCTGTTTGCATTCGAGTAGGTCACTGAGCCAACAATGTTCCCACGTCGTCTACAGGAGAAGTGACAATATCACCATGTCATTCGAATTGTTGTAGGCCAACTCCAAGCATTGTAAGAGTACATGACTTCGCCTGGTCACTTTTACTATGCAGCAGTATGTCCTGTCATATCAATCTAGACTGACAAAGTGGAGATACAGTGACCGGTGAAATGAGAAAAAGTATTGCAGTCACCGTGGATATCTGCACCTCAGTGTGTTAACACCCGCACTGTGGCCTCACATACTCACCAGGAGACCGTTTGCAAACAGTATATTTGGAAATTCATTTCATAGATTTAGCTCTTCACTCTTCACTCTCGATAGTTTCCCCCACAGTACTTAAACATGAGTCGTCAGCTGCCTTCCGACACCACTCAACCACTTTCTTTCCAACGCTTCGTGTTTAACATCGACACCATGGCCGAACGTATCCAGCAACAGCAGAGTGGCGAGCAGAATCGGGAGTGGGTTCCGTCTGCTCGTAGTATCCAGTACTATTCCCGTATCGCAAACGCACTGTTCCCGCCGAGCTATTCCACTGATGATTCTGATACACCCACCTGGGAAGACGGGTTGAGGGAGATTGAAGCGTTCAATTGGCTAGGGAGCGACGAGGAGGATGTACACAACAAAGGTGAGGCGTCACCCCCCGAGGCTAACCTCACTCCCAACCCCGCAACTGTTGTAGAAGAATGTTCAGAGTATGGCGAAGATTCATTTCTCCCGTACGAAGACGCTCCCACTGACCCAGCACAAGAGTTGGACCACCTCTCAGCTCAGACGACAACGACACCAGTACCACCTCCAGGGATTCTCGAGCCTACACCGGTCTACGAACCTGCCAACCCTGTCCACCGTTTGGAGTCCTACTTGGACACCCAGTCACACTCGAGCACTCCAATCCGTCCAACTACTCCACCGTACCAGAGCCCCTGCGAGGATCCAGTTGAGACCACTCAAAATGCCCAACCCCCTCGAACCCTCGAATACCTCCAAACCTTCCGCTATTCTCCGGCCCTCGAGACCATCCGCGAGAAAAAGGTCCCAGGCGATGAAGTCCTGGTGGAGATGCTATACAACACAGTGGTATTTGATCCCTCATCAACCTCTTCCGATCCCACCCAAGACGACCCTAACCAGCTCCAGGAACACTTCAACAACATGAAGATCCGCGAGCAAGGTAACCCTCCCCCCACCACCCCTCCTCGTCCCATCCCCGCCACTATCCCCTTTGCCCCCAAAAAGATCCAAAAGTACAAAGTCGATCTTCGATCCAAAGCCGCCATCGCCGGTGCCGCCGCCGCGCATCGCACCACTGCCCCTCTCCCCCCCATTGCCCTCTTCCCCAAAACGCTCCCAAAGGACAAAGTTAACGTTCGAACAAAAGCCATCAAAGCCGCTACCGAGAAAGCCACCCCCGAGTACCGCAACAAGCGCGTCAAGACCGACAACGACGATAGTCGTCCCAAAGCGACTGCCTCCAGCTCGCCGACTCGGAAACCTCGTATACGCTGGACTCCTCTCTCGACAGAGGACAAGCCTGATTCCAGTCCCGAGTCTCCGTTTATGCCGGCGGGTGTGAAGCCTGAGTATGCTCCACGTCTTTTCGCGTCTTTGCGTCGTTATCAGAAGGGACCTTCTGCTGACGAGGGTGGTGATGCGTCCAAGGATGCGAATGAGAAATAGCAGGGTTAGAGAGTCAAGTTAGGGGATACAGGAGTATATGGATGAGGGTTAGATTTCCTCGAGTCTGGGGCTTGAGAGATAGTCATGGGGACAAAGGGTCATGGGAATTGGCGTTAGGGGATTTCGGTTTTAGGGACAATGGCATATGGGAATTGGAGTTATAGGGATTGCGGACTTTGATCATGGGAAGGGGGATGTTTACCGGATTGGGCTTGTAATGGTGGGGGGGCGTTACGGTAGTGATGTCAGAAAATGGAAAAAAAAGCAATTCAACGTCCTGTGCATCTGATATATTGAACTTGTGATATTTTTGTGACTTGTGCAGGTGTTGGAGTGAAGACGCGATTGATCATTGATTTCATTGGACTCAAGCTCTATATCTTACTCGACACGGGGCTAGCATCGTCTTTTGCTAGGGTATCGCAGAGCCAGTCTGCAGCTTTATCAGCCATGGCTTGTGGAAATGCATGGCCGACGCCATCAAACAGGACATCCTCAAATGAGATATCGAGACCAGAATCTTCTGCAATGATGCGCTTGAAGTGGCTCAGAAAAGGTTCACCCGCTGCGTACGGGACCAGCTTGTCAATCTTGCCACTAAGGTTTAGTATGCGCTTTCCCTGTAGTCGCTCTCTCATAATAGTCTTCATACGATCCAACTGTGCCTGGTCTGGTTGCCTGTCATCGCCTATGGGGTTGAACATGCCCGGGAGCATTAGACCCGCTGGATCGTACTGGGCAATGGCGTCCTGTAGGGCCTGTGGAAAATCAGGTGATCCAAAGAAGGCAGCTCCGGGCGGTGTGGTACTTGTGTATGACTCTCGCTTGGACAGACGTGCGCGGTCGGTCATGAGACGGGTGTAGTCTGGACAGCCTATGCCTACGACACCGGCAGTGATGCGCGGGTCGCCTAGCAGACAGTGCCAGGTTGCGTGGCCACCAAGTGAGATTCCGAGGGCATAGTGGTGTGTGATCTTTGGGGTGTCCGGGGCTGTGAATATGTAGGACTCGAGGTGGTTGATGAGCTGTGAGGTGTCGGTAGCGGTGCCGTGGTAGCAGCCAAACATGTCTTGGGCATGTCGCTCATTTCCCTCTCTCCAAGCTTGGTTGTGCAGCTCGTCAACTTTTCGGGAGCCATGGTTGCGCTGGTCGAATGCAGCGGCTATGAGGCCTTTGGGGTTCTTGCCTGCGCGGCCCTCTTGTATGCGCTTGTTCCATTCTGTGATGACGCGGTTGGCAATTGGCTCCATGGTTTCTTTCGTCTGCAAGCGCGGATTGAGGAGCCATAGGCAAGCGGTCGAAGAGGCAGAGGCAGGTATTTCATCGAGACCATGGACGTCGACAAGGATGCCGGCGATGGTAAAGGTATGAGAGGAAACGGGGCGCTGGGTAGAGCGCGGGGTCGCATGGAGGGGGTTTGTGGTTGCAGCCATGGGATTTATGGGATTTATGGGGGATTAAGAATGACAGGAATAGTAATAGGTGCGTAGGTGGTTATCAAGATAAAAGATGTAGGTGAAGCAATAGGAAAGCCATGTTTAGCCATGATGCAGGTACGGATGGGGAATACGCATACTACGGAAGAACAATCCTTCCAAGGCCGAGGCATCACCAAATAAGACAAGACGACATGGTTGGCGGGCTATTGGCAGCGTGACTGCGCCCCACGATAGTGCCGTGCTATATGTGCAACGACGGCGAGAACGAGACTGTTACAGGGCATTCGTATGCCAATGTATGCGGCATATGCATACAGTACTTTCACAGGCGGAGGCTGAGGATGCGCATAAGTCACGTGATGCGGGCGGTCAGGAAGGCGGCACGGTCCAGGACCCCCCTCCCCTGACACCACGGTCGCTGGCACTAGCGCGACCGTTCACCCGGAAAGCAGCAGGGAGATTAATTCCAAAGTTACTCCACCGTGCAAGGGCCTGGTGAACTGATACTGATCTCCTCTGCGCCGCGTGTACTCTTCTCTCGGCTGCAGCTGATCACCAATCCATACATCATCACACGGTCGTTGGTCAGAGGGCGGCTTGCCTTGTTTCCTTGATAGCAGTAGCATCGTCACCACGCCAGCGTCATCAAGTGAAAGCCAACACGTTTCGATCTAAAATGCATGTTTAACGCTCTACCCGTCGAGTAGCCATCCCCAAACCCCTCGCCTCACGCGACCTCTCCCTCCCCGTGTCACCACCATGCCTGGCTCACACATCTCGGACGCCTCGCCCATGGCCCGGAGCCCGCGGTCGACGTCGCCGTCTGGCCCAAGGACTACAGAGGAGACGAGTCGAATGCTGTCACCGCCTGGAATGCAACATCCCAGGAACGAAACACAAAACCTCCACAATCCCTCGCCATCAGATACTGCACCCAGAATAATGCGCTCCGCACCTACCGGCTCGCCCCTAACACCCAGAGAACCCTCAGAGTTTCCCTTCAATGCGCCAGCCAATGCAAATGGCAGCAGTGTTGCCCCCGAATACGCCGAACCTCCCCTTCGAGCCCCCAAGCCCTCATCACACATGTCGAATGCATCCAACAGCTCCTACTACCCGCCCTTTGCGCCCATGTCACGACATCCTACCGAGGGCGAGCTCTCCGACGCACCCCGAGAACGAAAGAGCGTCCAATTTGCACGCTCCGCACAACTTGGGCCTGACCCATCACAAGCCAATTCGCGCCAACAGTCATGGGAGGTTGACGACGGTGATGTCAGGGCCAGGGAGCGGAGTACACAGGCCTCTTCGTTGATGGGCAAGCTGAGGGCACTGGCATCGCCAATTCAGGGACATGGCCGAAGCTCGAGTGGTTTGGGAGCTGGCTCGTCTGGCGGCCATGACGGCTCGCCCCATGGCCCGCTGTCACCCACATCCGAACTCGACGAACCGCGGTTCGAGGGACATGACAGTGAGGCCGATGCCGATGGCGAATCCAGTGCTGGCGAGGGTGCCTCGAGAAGACCGAGACAGAGGCGCAGAAAGAGCAGCCGGCGTTGGTTTGATGGCGAAGCTGAAGGTGCACAAACCGCTCCTACAACACCAAAGCAAATGAGTGGTAGCGGTGGCTTCTTTTTCTCCCGAGACTCGCCCACTATGACGCCTACCTCTACCCGCCCGGGCTTCCTGCGCCGATCTACAATGGACGACATACCCGAGAATGAGCGTCAGGGCTATTCTGAGGATGAGGGCCGATCACGCATAGCAAAGGAGAGTGCTTGGTCACGCGGGCTACACAGTGCTAGAGGGCTTTCATACGGCGGCCTGCGGAAACACGATCCCAACAATGAGGAAGAGGGTCACCATAACCGACCGACACACCTGCGAAGTCTGACAAACTTCCGCGGTGCTCATGGCGACACACAACCTTCGCCGTGGAGGATGCGCAGTGAACGTACCTCGAGTCTGAGCGCTCAGAAATGGAAGTCAATCAAGAACAGTCTGAAGCTTTTGGGCAACAGACAAAAGGTAGAGCGCCAGATTGACCATGCAAAGTCGGCCGAGCTCATGGCCGAGCTGCTTGCTGGTGCCCCGGCCGCCCTCTTCCTGGCCAGTATGTTCCAGCGTGACGAGCATGGTCACAAGCGCATCCCCGTTCTCCTTGAACAGCTCAAGGTCACTATTACCGACACGGATCGCCCTGGAAAGAAGGAAGGCGACCGCCACACTGCTTTGCGCATTGAGCTCGAATATGGCAGTGGTCTGACCCGTATGAAGTGGGTCGTTTACAGGAGTGTTGCCGACTTTGCCAATTTGCATCTTAAGTTCAAGGTCCAAGAGAAGCAGGACGCTTTCCGAAATCGGCCTGCAAACCGCACCCGTGAGATCAAGGACAAGGCGACCAAAGATGGCGAGGAAGAGGAGGAAGAGAAAGAAGATCCTAGAACAAAACTTCCTCGTTTCCCCAGGAGTGTATTGCCTTATCTCCGAGGCCTCCGAGGTTACGGTATTCTCGATGACGAGGGCGAAGAAGAAGAGGAAGATAATGCCATAGGAGGTGCCGCCAGTGGGCCTGACGGTGATGCCAGTGCTACTGAGCGACCTTCCAAGAAGCGAGGCAAATCGTCTTTCTTGGGCCGTAGACAATCCAGCGTCAGCGGCAGTCAAGCACAGGGCGCCATCGGCGCATTGGTAGTCCGACAAGGTAGCTTCGTAGGAGCTGTCGGTCAACCAGCACAAGCGAAACAGAACCACCACGACCGACAACGGAAGAAACTCGAACAATACTTGCGTGGACTGATGACCTATCTCATCTTCCGTCCTGACAGCAATCGGCTGTGCAAGTTCCTCGAACTCTCTGCTCTGGGTGTCCGACTAGCTGCCGAAGGCGGCTACCACGGAAAGGAAGGCTTCCTAATGATCAAATCCTCAAAGGGTGTCGACAACAGGAAGGGCTGGACCAAGGTCTCCATGATCAACCGCCATTGGCCAAAATGGTTTCTAGTCAGACACAGCTACGTGGTCTGCGTAGACTCTCCTGAAGAGATGAATGTCTACGATGTGTTTCTCGTGGATGCGGACTTCAACCTGGAATCCAAGAGTGGCAGGATACGAGACAAGAAGGCCAGGGATATTGCGAGCGAAGCAAAGGCATCCGCAACAGGCCACCATCAGCTGAAGCTTATCAATGCCGAGCGCAAGATGAAACTACTAGCCAGAAACGATAGGATGCTACAGCAGTTTGAAGAGTCCATCAGCTTCATGGCGCAAAATACTGTGTGGTCACAACGCCAACGATTCGACAGCTTTGCTCCTGTACGTAAGAAGATTTATGCACAGTGGCTGGTCGATGGTCGCGACTACATGTGGAATGTTTCGCGTGCCATAAGCATGGCCCGGGATGTCATCTATATCCACGATTGGTGGCTGAGTCCTGAACTCTACCTACGCCGTCCAGCCGCCATCAGTCAAAAGTGGAGACTCGACAGACTGTTGCAGCGGAAAGCGCAGGAAGGTGTCAAGATCTTCGTTATCATGTATCGCAACATCGGTGCCGCCATCCCCATCGATTCTGAGTATTCCAAGTTCTCTCTGCTTGACCTGCATCCCAACATCTTTGTCCAGCGTTCGCCAAATCAGATCCGCCAAAATACCTTTTTCTGGTCTCACCACGAGAAAATCTGTGTCATCGACCATACCGTTGCCTTTTGCGGAGGAGTCGATCTGTGTTTTGGTCGTTGGGATACGCCCCAGCATGTTGTCGTAGATGACAAGCCCACAGGCTTTGAGCTTGATGACACACCCAAGGACGCTGACCACTGTCAATTATGGCCGGGCAAGGACTACTCCAACCCTCGAGTTCAGGATTTCTTCGCGCTCGACAAACCATATGAGGAAATGTACGATCGCTCAAAAGTCCCTAGAATGCCATGGCACGATGTTGGTATGCAGATTGTCGGTCAGCCAGCTCGTGACTTGACCCGCCACTTTGTTCAGCGATGGAACTATCTGCTACGACAACGTAAGCCCTCGAGGCCAACGCCCTTCCTGCTACCGCCACCCGATTTCAACCCAGCTGACATCGAGGCTCTTGGACTTGACGGAACGTGCGAAGTGCAGATCCTTCGCTCTGCATGTGCTTGGTCACTGGGTACGCCCAACAAGGTCGAGCACAGCATCATGAACGCATACGTGCAGATGATCTCCACCTCGGAGCATTTTGTCTACATTGAAAACCAGTTCTACATCAGTAGCAGTGAGGTGCTGGGTACAAAGATTGAAAACAGGATCAACGATGCCATTGTTGACCGTATCAAGCGCGCTCATGCAAATGATGAAGACTGGAGAGCATGTATCATGCTTCCTCTCATGCCTGGATACCAAAATACCGTTGACGAACAGGAAGGTAGCAGTGTCCGTCTCATTATGACCTGCCAGTATCACAGCATCTGCCGTGGCGAAGGTTCCATCTTCGGTCGCCTGAGAGCTGCGGGTATTGAGCCCGAAGACTATATCCAGTTCTACGCCTTGCGATCGTGGGGTGAGATCGGCCCGAACAAGATGCTCGTCACAGAGCAGCTCTACATCCACGCTAAGATTATGATTGTCGATGACCGGGTTGCCATTATTGGATCTGCAAACATCAATGAGCGCTCCATGTTGGGATCACGAGACTCTGAGATTGCAGCCATTGTTCGCGACACTGAAGTACTGGATTCTTATATGGGTGGCAAGCCATACAAGGTCGGCAAGTTTCCCCACACACTTCGCATGCGTCTTCAGCGAGAGCATCTGGGTATCGATGTGGACTGCATTTCCGAGGAAGAACTGGCCAGTCAAATGTCTGATGCCGATAGTGTCGGTTTCCATACTGAGTCGTCCGGGCCCGGTTCGCCTACAGCCCAGCGCACCACTGAGCAAAAGCTGGAGGAGAACAACTACAGAATGCAAGATGAGCTTATCGAAAAGGCCGAAAAGCTGCACAGCTTCAATCACGACTTTGACTGGGCACAAGACCAGAATCCGCACTTGCAGAGTACCAAGAAGCCATCAACCGATGTTCGTGTCCAGAACAACACAGCACATGCAAAAGATGTGCGGGGTGAGGGTGCTGATCATATGCTCGAGGTAGAACATTTGCGACCGACAATTGCCCAAGGTCGGGATTCGTATATCGATGAGCATGGTCACGAAAAACTCGTGACAGACATCGCAGCCGAAGGTCTGGCGGCTACACCAAAGAAGAGCGCCACCCTCAGGACCCGAAAGCGTAGCGGCACCACGGGCACTAGAAACAGCGCAATCAGTGCACTGAATGAAGGAACTGGATACGCTGGTCTTCCGTCTCCTAAGATTCCACGTATGGACACGCAGAAGCTTGGTCTTACGCAGCTCAGCCAGCTGCCTGCATTGCCTATTTTGGATGATACGGACATTGGTGGCCCACCTGCCCTGCAACGCACTTGGAGTCAAGGCTCATCCTCAGTTCTTAATCCAATTCTCTCCGAGATGAGACGTCCAATTGTTACTGAAGACTGTATGCGCGATCCTATCAGCGATTCCTTCTTCCTCGATACCTGGCATCAGATTGCTGAGAACAATACCAAGCTGTTCCGCCAAGTCTTCCGCTGCATGCCCGACAACGAAGTCAAGACATGGAAAGAGTACCAGGAATACACTAATTTCGGCGAACGCTTCGCCAAGTCACAAGGCGGTGATAAGGGCCAGGCGCATAAGCAGCAGGACGCCCCTACTGCTACCGGACCGCCTGGTACGGGTATCACTGGCAAGGTTGGAAACAGGGTCGGAACGTTGGGCGAGAAGCTCACTGAGAAGATGACCAACAATTCTGACAGCAAGATGACCGACAACGGAACTTCGACTACTGAGCATAGCGTAGAGCAATGGGCTGCTGGCCACGAGAAAGGAGCACAGGCTCCAAACCTATCAGTTCAGACAAACCGCGGGATTCATATTGACACAGCTTCTGGATCTACGTTGAACGAGAAGCTGGCGCCAGAGCCTGCTGACGACGCCATTGTGTCTCCAATGAACCCCGCGCCACCAGAAAAGACGTTCACCTTCCCTGCTCCACCGCCTATTCCCGATAGCTCGTACGACTTTGCTACGCATAACCCACCCCAGACATCGCACTCGATGCGCGAACGGGGTCGTCAAGTCACTATCAACGAGCCTACCTTCCACCCCTCTCAAAACTCCAATGTTCCCAACCGCTCCAACACCAAGCGTTCGCGCCGCCGTGCTACAACTAGGAGCTCCAATAAGACATTCCACGCTGCTGACGCAGACATGATGTTGGATAAGGAGGATGCAAAGAGGGTGCTTGAGTTGGTGCAGGGTCATATAGTGCTCTGGCCGTATGATTGGTTGGAGAGCGAGGAGAAGGGCGGAGGGTGGTTGTATAATGTCGACCAGATTGCGCCGTTGGAGATTTAGTAAGTTACCTTCCCCGGTTAGTGTATGAAGATGGATAACTAACAATTTTTTGCAGTAATTAAAACAAAAAAACTTGGAAGACGGTGGCCCATTCGGTAATAGAAGGTGTTTGGCTAATTGGACGGTTCTTTTTTTGTAGTTTGGCTCCTTGTGTATCGCTTGAATTGTCTTTTTGTTCTCTCGCTATTTCTTTTTTTGCATCGCTTCAATGGGCTATAGTAGCCGGAGGCAAAACTTTTGTCTACATGCATTTCACAGGCGTTTTCCTTACCATCTTTCAAACCCACTAACTTATAAATTTTAAATCCTTTTCCTTGCTGTTTCTTCCTTAAAAACATGTTTTTTCCCTCGTTAATCCTAGATATGTGCATCTCTTTCCTTGTAAATTGGTTCCTGCATCGGTTTCGTCTTATCGGACATATTCACTTTGCGCACTTTGCTTCCTTTTTGAGTACAGACTGTTTTTTTGGCACATACACTCATCAACGTAATAAGATAACCACCCCGAGATATACTCGCGTCTTCCTCCTCGCAATGTAAGCAAGAATACGCGCGCGATTTTAGAAAAAATTGAATGAAGCTGCAGGGGGCTACAAGGTCTCACCGTACTTTCATGTGAACTTATCTTGCAGGCCAGATAAAAGTACTGACGTAACTACACATGATCACGTGACTACGAATTTTCCCTCGTTGCTTCCGCCTCACTTTTTAACTTTCGCAAAACCGTTCTCGGTTGCCGTCATCTATGCTGAGCAAAAAGAGAAGAGTGAAGGAGTGAAGGTTTTGATGCCTAAATATGTGAAGTTTATCAGGCGTATACGTTAAAGCAACCGCATATAGGCGACAAAAAGGTGTCATCAACCTTTGCGTGGTGCGAAATTCGGGTCAGGGGAAGACGAGTTTGTTGATCATCTCGAACATCTTTACTCTCTTCGTAAAACATCGCTGAACTTGCTTTTTCGCACCTTCGCAACCATGACGCCGAGCGAGATCTGGCCACGCGTACCTTGGTTGAGGCCTGGACCTCCTCCTACGACGCAGCAGCAGCAGCAGCATTGCATACACATACAGCCATCTCACCTGCATCTCCCCCTCTCGCGTACACCGAAAAGCCAATGCCATCTAGTAGTGTACACTGTACTTAGTCCAACGTTCCATAGACACCACCTCTCAGCAACCCGGTAAATCACATGACCCAATCTCAACCCACCTATCCCCAATCCATCACGGATCCCCCCCCCCCTTCCCATCCAACATCCAATCCGAATCCCGCAATCCTACAAACTCTAATCCTTCACCCACGAAACACACTAGCAACAACACCCAAAATTAGCCCTTTCGCACCTTCCACCCCCCCCCCCCTTGCGCTTGTCTGCAAGCGCATCTCTCTC
>NW_006911591.1:0-14387 GCF_000523455.1 Bipolaris oryzae ATCC 44560
TCCTTTTCTGCAGGATTAAGGTCTGCAAAGTCGCCAAGAAATCTAGGATTAAGGTCGATTTTGACCTTAATCCTGTCAGGGATTGAGGATAGGGTATCAAAAACTACAGCTGTGCCTCTTACGTAGGATATTCCTCTGCTTACCGCCAGGAGCTTATCTAGGTGGCAAGGTAGACACGTCGGGAGAACTTCCTTCCGCTCTAATGTATAAAAACTGCCCTCTGGTACGCTCCTAACGAGTTTCTTTCTATAGAATTATAAGAAACGAAAGGTATACTTCTTACGAAGGTATCTAGAGAACCACTTTACAGAAAGACACCAAATCCAATCGAGTTTATTTTCAGACGCAAGTCTTCTTTAACCCTAACCCTAACCAGGTTGAAATGAGAGGGATAGAGGGTAGTAGTGTTACTGTGCCCTTCTGCGGAAACGAAGCTCGTACGTGACGTCCTGTGCAGCCATAACCTCCGCGAAAGTATTCAAAGGTCGATCCTTCCTATAATCGTCGCAAAGCTCTATATCAAAGTTCTGTAGAATGTGTAGTAAAACAATCTTCAATTCAGCAGACGCAAAAAAGCGCCCTGGACAAGCATGGCGGCCGTGGCCTGAATGAAGATTAGTATCATTTGAAATTGCCCACCCGAGATCGACCATTACTCACCGAAGCTTAGGGCGTCTTCATTAACTGTAGCAAATTGATACTTCTCGTCTCCCTCTGCTTCTCGAAGTTTGTAGAATCGAAGTCCATCGAAGTCATCTGGATTCTTCCAGATCGCAGGGTCTCTGCTCACGCATGCTGGAGAAGCAGCTAACGATGTGCCAGCAGGGATGACGACTCCGTTTGAAAGTTTCAGAGGCTTCAAGACTTTTCGGTTAGTTGAAACCATGGACGGAGGGCTTAGTCTCTGCACTTCACGCAAGAAGCTATCCATCTTCTTCAGGCGGAAGAGGCCTTGCTTCGTGATGCTGCCGTCCCGAGATAAAACCGAGTCAATCTCCTCACGAAGCTGAGGCACGTACTCGGGATATCGCGCAAGATCATAAAGTGTATGAGCAAGCTGGCCACCAGTAGTGTGAATGGCAGCTACATTCATGACTATGTGCTCATTCGCCTGGAATGCAAGATCGCCGCCTCGGCCGTCGGAGTTGTCAATCAGCCATTGAATCATATCGGAAGGTTTCTTGAATTCGGGGTCCCCCTCCATGTCTTCAAGTCTTTTTAAAATGATTGGCTTGAGCATCTCTGCAACCCTTCGTCGGTAGAAGCGTATCCGCTTTGTTTGGGGTATAATCCATTGCATAATCGGCCAAGACCATGAGGGGTATTGCCACATCATAGCTGCCCCGCCGAAAGAGTCAATGGTTGAATAGATAGCGGTATGAATCCTACCACAGCGTTAGCTTTCTCTCACTATTCTCTACCGAGCCCGTCATACTCACCATTCCTTGTTTCGTGACAGCGGCAAGCCGACAAAAATTCTGCCTGATACCAAAGCAATGACACGCGTAGACAAAGCATAAACTGGTACCCTTGTCCATCCTTGCGTCCCGGGCATATAGTCAGACATGAAATCGCTCATAGCGTAGCTCGTTTCGTCCTGCATTTGTGGAATAAGATTTCCGATGTTTTTAGTTAAATCAAACTTGACGGAGTGGATCATGGCGCTGCTATTAGAAGCGACCGATGTGTATTTTCCCAAGTAACGATCGTACATTTCCTGACGAAAACTGATCTTGTCTTCGGGATACGCTTTGAGATCGTCCAGTAAGTGAGTGGGTACGATCACCATGGGTTTGTTGGATGTAGGAATCTTAAACAGCCGATCGCGGTACTTGATGGCGCACGTTTGTTTTAGCAAAGCATCGATAACAGGTCTACTTCGATCAAAGACCCTTCAAATCGACTACTCACTTCTGCGTAACCCTTCTTCATGATTTGTAAGAAGTCCCCGGAATCATTGGTTAGAAGTGGCGCTTCCAACTCTGCAGTGTTCCTCGTGGAAAGCCATAAAAGCAGACATAGGAGACCAGAGGCTGCTCCTAGAAAGCAGGCTGGACTTGCGCCTAGAAAGAGAAAATCGTACTCCATGACGACGTGAATTTTGCCAACCTCAGGCGTACTAATATTCAGCCCACACGTACGGAGAAAGCAGAAGTGTCTAGTATCAAATACTGAACAATAGTAAAGGCGGTATTGTTATAAGAATACACGAGTGTGCTAAGAACTCGAACTAAAGCATGTACGATATCAAACAGGCCTGTGAGATACCCGCGGTTCTCGGCGCTTACCCGATATGGATAAACCCGATGCAGCTCCACAGTGGGAAGAACTAGGCCTAGAGGTATGGCAGCCGGGATGGAGCGAGTTCAGATGCAATCATCATAGTCATCAAATTATTTATGTGATTACAATGGGGTTGTTTGGTATCGTCGACACTACTATGAACTTTAGCC
The DNA here is from genome assembly GCF_000523455.1 of Bipolaris oryzae ATCC 44560. Taxonomy (NCBI): domain Eukaryota; kingdom Fungi; phylum Ascomycota; class Dothideomycetes; order Pleosporales; family Pleosporaceae; genus Bipolaris; species Bipolaris oryzae. Next base: position 2,454 of record NW_006911591.1, read on the forward strand.
TATTTATGCGTCCTCTTAGTTCGTTTCTTGGACATCTTTCTCGTTCTAAAGATCTAAATTACCTATAAGGCTAGTGAGCGCGAGGTTACCACCCCGAGACTCTAAGTCTTTGGTAAAAAGTTGATTTTTCAATTGTGTCTATAGTCGGAAACTACGTACTCTGTGAGCGTGGATAATTGCCCTCTTGTTAAAGTCCTAGCTATGAATCCGTGGAATCATGTGCTTATTGAAGAGAAGTGGCATTCAGGAATAAATAGAGAGAACGGATAGTGGCTCAGTCCTCACCTTTATCCCAACACGACTGTGCTAAATCTATTTAAACTAGCCAAACCGCCTACTCTTTTCCCCCAAAAGTCTCTAAGAGGTAAATCACCAATCAGTGCTAATCTTGCAAACGTTCTAAGTACTCTATAACACTTGGATGCACTTGTCTATTACGTAACTCATTATGTTATTTTAAAACTAGGACTTATAGCATCCTCTTATTTGTAAACTAGAATCTTAATGAGATATTTATATCTAGAGATGCCACATCAACAGTTATCCCTACTTATAGTGCTTAAAGAGTTTAAGTTTATAGAAAACTATCTTCGAAGTTATGAGAGAACCGATTTTTGTTTTCCGAGAAGCGCTAGGCGGTGGACTCGAATCAATACAACTAAAAGAATAGAATCCTACTACTTATCTAAATTAGCGTAAAGTAGATAGGCAATATTATCGTAGCCACATCGTAAATACATGCCTTTGTAGCATACACTTATACCTTATTATCTGTAGAGATATTTATTAATAGGACAGGTTCATGCTCGTAGTAGCTATTGCCTTAGCCCGGTACCTAGATGATTAAACTATGTTGGAAGACATAATCATCATAATTGTATACAAATTTGAGATCGTTGTCGCTTCTCACTGCCTTTCTTTCTTCCAACATCGTCCTGTAGAATTGTATAGAAAGGTTAAGTTCCCATCTTTATAGCTTATCAGCTAACACACTATCACTGTTTTGTATACGCATTCATAACGCCATGCCACTGTATTTATTCTTCTCTCTAGTATTGATACCATTTCAACCCTACTAGAGAGTAATCGTCCACGGTACGAGCGCTCGGGATAGCAATGTAAGGAAGATAAGCGCTAGGGCGGTAAAGCAATGTGTCGCTGATATTGCGTCGCATAGCTCACTTTAATCGCATAGGCCACTTGACCATGGAACATTCAAGGAGATTAGAAGTGCTACTTTAGCTCAAGTACCGTAATTATGTAGATAAAATGATATTCTATAGCCATCTTCATATTATAATATGCAACAAACGTATAGACGTCGTCGATGACAATATCAGATAGCTATTGCAATTGAAACAAAGTCCACACATAACCTCATCGTTATACAGACAAATTACGACCTTTCTACTGGAAACGGTACCTTTACTTAATGCTAAGGCTTTCCCTAGAGCGTTAAGCCTTCTAGGCACCACATGCAGCCTATTTGGGGTGAAAAGGCCCTAGGCAATGTATCGATGATGTCCACCTAAGAACCTAGCCAGAGGCTTGCTTAGATTTCGCAACGCTGGCGAGCTACTAATCCTAAGAGTCTGTTTAATCTTATAGCGAGGCTCTTAACACTCGCCTAAAGATTTAGCTTTAGCGTCTAGTACATTAAGTACGACGACGTGAATAGTGACTAGATAGCTGCTAGATGCCTTTACCTTCCAGAGTTTCTGCATGCCAAGTTTATGGATAGAAGAGGCGAAAATTACGTCGAAAACGAAATTAGGAGGAATTCCTGTTATTGCTTTAAAAAGCGCATTTGGTGTGGTTGCGGAGCAGTCTAAGACGGAATAAGCACCGATACTCTTATTTTTTCTAGAAGCTTGAAAAAGGACCAAAGTATACTCCGGAATCTGGTCCAAATAATTTACTGAGCACCGGCATATTATCAATACCTCTATTTAGAGCGTAAGATGTGATCTCCTAGTAGTTTCTTAGTCTTCTCCACTTTCTAATTAATGACGTAGAAGCTAGTAAAAGATTAGTGTATGTCCGGATTTTTTCTTATTAGGCTAACGTTGCGAAGACGTATCCTACACGCTAACCATATTAGGAATTATTACCATCTATCATTAAGGCATACGACTTTTCGGATAATAACGAATTTGGTCAATCCCGAATTCGCTTTAAGGCCGCCTTTTAGGCTATAGTCATCTAAGTTTTACCTGAGCTAATTAATTTAACATTAGTACTAATAACTCTGAACGTTTCGCATTGCTACTAATAGAATCCACCGAGATGTCTTCATTCCAGTCTCCGGCTTACTCACTAGAAATCATTGTACCCACCGTTGCCTTGGCAAAGAACTCCTTCTATGATAATAGAATTGTAATGGGTCAAGTCCTGATAGATTGCGCTCGCAACTAGAACGCACACACTGCGCTAAACAGGCTAACATAAGATATTAGAACTTGCTAATATCTCTGCGTGGTTAATGCATAAGATAGCCGCCGCTATCTATACTATCATAGGCTATCTAGCCCGTTATAAGAATAGCGTCTTTAATTAGTCTTATAGGCATTTTTTTACATTAGTCTACCAGTAATTTAGCTATTATATATGACGGCTAAAACGTCGATATAACTAATATCAATGCAGGTGTTACAAGGAGTTAGGTCCTAATACTTCTCTAAGCTCGATCTAGATTAGAGCGAGAAGGATAGAGTAAACAGCTCTGTAAGATTTATCCAGCGATATAATAGAGTAGCATACTTCATAGAAGTAGTAATATAGGGTTAATAAATACTAATCGGTTGGACAGACTAATATATATTGATCCTGTGTAGTAGCTAGATAGAAAGTATATTTTAAGTTTACTTTAATAAGAGTAAATAATAAAATCATTTGTTACAAGTAACAAGAAGGATTCTCTCCTTAATAAGTGACGAGATGGCTGAAGGCCTATAGACGTCCACATCAGAAGGTAATAATCGTCACGGGGCTAGGTCACGTGACGTGCCATCACGCCAAGACGGTGCTATTAGTGATGGCAGGGCCGTATATAATAGCAGCCATCACGAGTAGAGATAGCTATTAGTAATAGTAGATCGAAGTCTAATAGTAGGACTAGAAGTAAGAAGGATATAAGGATAGATAGATTTTATTATTTACTCTTATTATAGTTAACTTAAATTATACTTTCTTACTAGTTACTTTACTTAATAAGATTATTACCTACTAGTCTATAGTAATATAGATTAAGTTTATTAAAACCTTCTATTACCTTTCTATCTAAGTATACTACTCTACTATCTCGCCAGACAACTTTACGGAACACTAGCGTAAAGCTTACTAGCTATAGTGTGGGACCTAGTAAGAGAAGTATAGATCTAAACCCCGTGTAACATTATTATATTCTTATATTCTTATATCATAAGTAACAGTAGAAGATGTTTTCTCTCTAGGTATCAAAACAGATATTCATAAAGCTACTAGAGATTCTAATGGACAGGATAATGATCGCGGGACTCAAAGTCACGTAGTATACTATCCTGCGAAGAAAAGAAATCCTACTAAGTATGGAGTAATAGTAAGTTTTAAGATAGTATATTATCCTTAATATCTATTAAGAGTATAGCTCGAGTGGAAGTACTATAAGACTTCTAGTATTAAGCTTCTTATTAGTTAGTTTTCGTAGATAGAGCGGTAGGGCGTAATATAGAACAGTAACGTAGGCAAGTAGAATAACTCTCTATATTATACTTAACCTTAAAACTTAAGTTAAATATATTAAGCTATAAGGGCTTAATACCTAGTACTATATACTTACGTAGTCCTAGTAATGATAAGGGATTATAGGACTACGGGGATTAGTAGGACTAGTTACGTAGTCCTAGTAAGTCCTAGTATATAAAGTATGCTAAGGCTAAGTAGGATCTATAGGACTCGTTACGTAATTTCTTTTCTTACTATATTCCCGCCTTCTTATATATTACTCGTTAAATAAATGTAACGGCGAAATACCCTCTATATTCTAAGGCTAGTCGTAATAATATCCTGTTAAGAGGGAGAAATAAGAGATTAAAGAAATAGTAGATTTAGAAGTAGTGAGGAGATAAGAACTATATTAAATAATCTTTAGGGGCAAGTTGTCTAATCAATTCGTAGAGAGAGTTTCTTACAAAGGTGTAGTTAAAGAAGAGTAAGAAGTAGATACGTATAGTACTTTGATTTTATAGTAAAGCACTTGATGTTTCATAGGATAGAAAGAACAATAGCGTCGTAAACGTGTCGTTTAGATTAGAGCGTTATAGCATTGATAGAGCGATAGTGTTGACAAGTAAAACTAAGAATAGGTGCGCATAGTCACTATTTTACTATGTAGTTCTAACACATCTTACAACCTTTTTTCAAATAGAAGTGTTTCCGAACGCTAGATCTAGAAAAATAGTATAATCATCACCTAACTAAAAGAATTAAAGTGTAACTTTTGAACTAGCTCTAACCCTCTAGGTTAAATACTCTCCATCGAATACAAGTAGTAATTATCAAAATTATAATTATAATTCAGGAGCTCATCACTTTTTTAGGACAGGCCCTTACGTAGAGCATGCAACGATATAGCAAGTATTTATATGGCATCCCAAAATAGAAAATGGTCCTGTGTCAGCCTGAATTGGCAACTAGTCGTGTGCACTCCGGTGCACATGCTTGGGACTAAGGTGGGAAATATAGCGTCTTACGTGACATCGCAAACATGCGACGACGATATAACCCAACTGAAAAGTGGGGTCGCCAAGGTCTCAACATCCCGGGTATCGGTTATCGGATGCTGCCACGGGTTAATGTGCATTTCTTGTATGATGTATAAACAGTTTCCCCACAAAAAGGCACTTATGTAGTGCTCGATCATAATTTTGTACTCACGTAGTTTACGTATCTCGTATCAGTAAGTGTAACAGGTCAGCGAACACATTATCGAGAGTTATAAGTACTCAGATGCACGTATGCATGCGTGACCATTTAGGAACCTACTAATCGATGCTCAGATCGAGTCACGCTCAAATCGGCCTTGTATCGGAACTCTGAGGAAATGGGTTAGTCAGAACAGTCACTTCATGGAACAGGCAGCGCTGCCATCCCTGTGCAGCCTGTCAGTGCCGAGCTGCCTGTAGAACCCACTGCGCATGAGGCACCGACCCAGCTCTCGCAACACGCCAGATTGTCTTTGGAACCCGAAAGGCAACTGGAAGGTCAGGCCTCTCAGCTTCCCTTTGCCCGCCTGATGGTCGCGTACCTGTGTCTCTGCTTGTGCTACTTCACGTCCTACTTCGACATGAACGCAGTGACGACGACACTGCCGACCATCGCGGTCGCCCTCGACACCGGATCTTCTATTATCTGGATTGGTACAGCCTAGTTACTAGGGCAGACTGCATTTCAGCCGCTCTACGGTCGACTGTCCGATGTAACGGGACGTAAGCCCATCCTTCTTGTCTCGGTCACGTGCACTATGGCTGGCGGACTGCTATGCGGTTTTGCCCGCAGCTCATCTTGGCTTTACACCGCTCACGTGCTAAGCGGCATCGGTGGTGGAGGCATCAGCTCCCTTGTCGCCATTATCGTGAGCGACCTCCTCAGTCTGAAGGAACGTGGTAAGTACCGGGGCATGATCAACCTGGCCATAGGAGTCGCCGCCACGGGTGGACCGTCTGTAGCTGCCAGTCTCGTACGTTACCGTGATGGTTGTCGATGGACCTTCTGAGTCCCAGCCATCTTGGCGGCTTTTTGTCTGGTCTTGTTGCTACTTTTCTTGCCCCTCAAGCCGGTTACGAGTGGGTGGCAAGACAAAGCTAAGAAGATTGACTGGCTTGGGATTGCGGCATCTTTCTTAGGTATTATCATTTTTCTTGTAATTGGATCTACACAACTTACCGAGCAATCGTCATTACAATGCTGATCCAGGCGATTCGTGGACCAAGAGATACCCATCAATTCGGGCGGCAGCATCTGGCCGTGGCGCAGTGCATACACCATACCTATGATCATCATCGACGTCTTTTGCCTCATTGTATTTGCTCTCTACGAGGGATACTGGGCGAGGCTGCCTATTATGCCGTGGCAGCTCTTCCAGCGGTGGTTTCCGGTAACTCTTCTGGCATAGGGCGCTCTCCACGATTTTGTCCGGCAGACAACGCAGTACCTCGTTCCTCTTTACTTGCAGATTATCTGAGGCTATAAACCTCTGCAGAGCGCGACCCTCATACTACCTTTTCTTCTAGCTCAACGCCTTGCTGGCGCATCGTCCGGCTCTATTATGTCCAAACTTGCTCGGTATGTAGATATCCAATCCCTGTTCTTAAAACACTAAATGACTGTTCTAATTATACGGTCTTTTAATTTGGATATAGAACCATCCTCCGCGTCAGGTTCTTGCTTTGGTCTCTTAGGGCCGATCTGAAGCTCGTCTTCTCACGCACAACTCCACTGCCTGCGTACTTAGTAATTTTAGCGATTGAGGGGGCAGGCGTAGACTCTGTGCACCAGCCGGGTGGGTATTCACTTCCAATCCTCGAGTCACGGCCGCATCTGCTTCGCGCTAAAAAGCTAACACCTTAATGCCAGGCCTTGTAGCTCTCCAGACCCTGAGCCGGCCAGAGGATCGCGCCGTGGCCACTTCTACTCGCAACCTGCTACGCTTTCTCGGTGGTGTGGCTAGCATTGCTATTTCCATAGCGGTCCAATATAGGGTAACAGAAGCAGCTTTGCATGCGTGAGTCTCCGATGAGCTAACCCGCACAGTGATAGATGGAGGTTGGCAGGCTGGTGCTTCTGCTACGGTTGGACACGACACGGCCATCTTAAGCGCACGCACGAAAGGTTTCCAAGCCGTTTTCGCCCTTCTTGTGTCTTTTATAAAACTACGTTTGTTTGACAGTCTTTTATGTTAGATAAAGTCGTACAAGTTGATCAAAAGTAGGACGAACGACGAATCTCAGAGTCAGTCGCGATTATATTCAAATATTCACTCTAAAGGCATAAAGCTATACAATATTACCATCTTAAGTAATCTAACAGTAATTACGCTCCTGATTTTAGCAACCTATACTACCATTTGTAGATACTAAGTTACTATAAACCCCCCTAATTATGGTAGCTGTGGCCTAGGTAGAAACTTCTCTAGCTTTTTTATGTTATGTCTTGGGTTAGATTGGATCATCTATTTAGCGTAAAGCTAGTCAGATTGTTGTTTCTTGGAAAGGAATGGTAGGCCACACCCCAACCTACCCCCCCTTATACCTAATGGTTGGCGGTTCACGGATATCATGTCACACGCAGATAACATTACTCTCTCATGCGCTACCAAGAGTAGCTGAATTTCCTCCATTTTTGCTAACCTATCCACTTTTTGTGACTAGCAGACTCCTTTTCCAAATATGAATATATCTGGCTGTAATCTTTGCATACATGGACGGCATCCCATTCGTCACTACCCCCTCTATCACGACCATGTTCATCAACTGGAAAGGTAGTTGCGGCTCCCTCTAGCGCCACGTCCCCTGCACACATTATTGCTTGTCTGATGTAATCGAAGCAATGATTAAGGTGCCAAGGATCCTCTGGTGTGTATGGTTTCGTTAGCTTATGTTCGGTTCCAATGAGTTTCATTGAATTGTAAGCCTTGAGTATAACATATAAACAATGTAACTGATGAGTCACTGATGTTGTAAAAACAGTCCGGCCTGGATAGTGGTGGAGGGGCTGTGGAAGATTTGGATAATCGCTTGCGTTCTTTACGTTTACGTAGCCTAAGCCCTCTATGATGCATTAGTCTAATCTGCGTAGACAATCGAGGTTCGCAGGATTATACCGGGGACAATGCTCAGCCATGCTTCTTGTGTTTCGTTGCTCCAAAAGTCCGACGCGTCCTCGGGAGTGAAGATGGGATTAGGTTTGAAACTAACAATCTTTTGCGAAAACAGAGGTGCAAACCCAGAAATATCCCCAGTAAGACTCCACTGGCTATTCGTAGTCTGATATCGCCCCCTCTCATTCATAAGTAAAATGATTATCGTGAGGAACAATGTCGTGTTTATTAACCACCAGTATTTCTGCACAGTCGTCCAAGTAGATATTCGTCTCTGTCGTAACACAACTGCGTCTTCGTTATCGCTATTGCTGACTCCAGAGTGTATGCTAGTACCAAGGCCATTACAAGTACAACCTATTGCGTTGTACCGCTCGTCTCGTCCTTGTTGAGTGGCAATGCTCATTCCCACTTTGAACATGTATGCGCAATAGGTATATATTAAAAGATTATATTTTAGGTATGATAGAGTGGAGGTGAGTCTATGAAGTTTGGAGTTACTGTTAGCATAGTCCGTTCATGTTGCATTTTGTGCCGTGTCGGCTTCACTTCGTTCCGTGTCGGCTTTACTTCGTTCCGTGTCGGCTCTACTTCGTTCCGTGGCGGCTCTACTCTTGCGTAGGAGATTGCTATACCTTCTCTATTCTTGGTTCCGGTTAAGGCGAGTAAGCTTAAGTAAGTACCGGCCGATCCATTATCAAAGAGGCGCAAGCAGCCGATGGAGGCTGTTGGGCCCTATATAGCTTAGGACCTGTCAGCTTCGACGAGTATCAAAGACTCGTTCGAGTAGATGTCAGGCCTATCTGGCGGATGGCTGAGTAACTAGCTGGCGATCTCCTTGATATGAGAATCTTTGATATTCTACATATTGTCATACTGTATGCCTAGCCCTATCTGTGTACACTCCGATAGCTCTTATATCGCTTGGCGGCCTCGTAGTTAGCGCCAGTGGTACGCGCATTCTCAACCGCCCAGTCAACTATCGACGCGACTCGTGGGTCATCAGCAATTAAATGGAGCGCTTAGAGTTGCCTAAGTGGCTTGTAGCCGCTATTCGTGTGTAGGATTTGGGTGCCATTCCTCCTACGTGTAGACGACATGGGGGTTGTGCACACGAGTTCTCATCAATTATCTTGTCAACTAGAAGGATCCTGGTTCTAGTGTCAATTGCTGTTGTTCAGGATGAGCTATCGCGTCTGGTTGTTCACCTTGTTGCCCACCATGTATCGTGGATTCAGCAATGTCGTACTTCTTAGCAGTCTTGCACCGGCTCATAAACATACCTAAATTGAAGATCTCTGGCTGTCAACTATAAGGGTAAAACTAATGCGCATCTAATTTCCTAGAATCACCCGCTCTTTGAGGCTAAAGGATATGACCAAAGTTCAAGATCCACAATGTCACCTCCAAGTGCATCGTAGTAGCGCTTGAGTTCCGCAATGGCAACGCGGGATGCTTTGATCCCTCTCAAATTTGGAGACGACTTTGTGCAGCATTGGGGTCTTCTCTGTGGGAATACCTGCAGGTGCATGAAGTTCATGTATCAAAGTATCAGTGAGGAATAAGTTCAACGCGAAAGGGTAATAGTATTCGACGTCGTGTTTTTGGTACAAAGTTTGGGACTGTTGATAAACACATAGCTGAAATATAGCTATAGTACCTTCTCGCGTTGAGAAAACTGGATTTTGTGACGGTGTTGCGGTGCTCAAAATCATCTTGGATGAAGGTGCTTCTAGTTTTCGCAGTGTTCTTACTCCTTGTTCTTATTTTACAAACACAGGCCATTAGATGCTTTTATAAAGAATATCAGATGGTATTGATTATATTGGTAGGTGGACGTCCATATGGCGCGAGCCTTGCATCAATTTTCAGGAGCATCACGGTCCTGATCCCACACATAAGGCAAAACCTAGTGCTTAGGCGCCTACGTGCTATCAGTGCACCCCCACAAATTACTTCAGAGTCGCATCAAGTAGCGCTCCTGAGCGACCTCTCTGCTGCTGTATCCGTTCATCTACCAACCGAAATACTCGATCCAACTTGTCTAGCGGGAAAGGTGACAAAGTCGAGACTCGTGCCAAGAACCCTAGTGCGGAGCCCATGCGATGTAGAACGGCAATGCCATCTGGGAAAAGGTGAACTGATATTGAGACAGTGCAAAAGGCAGATATGACCGAGCCCAAAATGACCCTAAGGTTTTAAATTAGTTACCCCAGCGGGAGCTTAAGTCCGGATTAGCTTAGGCGGTTTCGAACCTGTCCATAGCTGCCTGTAATGGGTCCACATCGACAGCAAGCTCTTCGAGCACTCGAAGCGAAGCCGTCGCTACAGCCCTGATGCTATCCTCGTACAGAATTTGACTTGTGCCACTTTGAACTATTCGGCGATGCATACTGAGTAAAAGCTCATAGTATTAAAGGTGTATGGCCTAACGTCCTAGTAGGGTAGTTATTAAGACTGCGTTCTTTACATCTATATACTAATTATTAATATACGCTTTCGATCTCTTAAGGACAATAGTTAGCTCTAGGCTATTTAATAATACTACCCTTTAACTATATAGATCTAAGAACATATTAGATATAACTATTACGAACTATAACGCGATTCTAGTATTATCTCTTATTTTAGAGTTATATACTATAAATAGAGGCTAGTAATAGATAAAATCGTTATTTAGAAACTACGACTATATCTATTAATATAAGAAAGGCTAGTAGGGAGTTTCTATTTATATACTAATATTTGCCCTAGTCTCTAGCAGTAAGTTTTCTCTATAGTATATAGATACTAGAAAGAGATTTAATAGCTTCTTATATCTAAGTTTAAAGATATTACTATTTCACACACGTCTAGTAACTCTAGCTTTAGACGCTAAGAGATAGCTATAGTATTCTATAGTAGTAAATCTATATTACTTAGATTAATATATTAAGAGGCTTTAACCTATAGAAATTATATATAAGCTTACTTATCTTAACTTATTATCTACTAGTAGCCTACTAGAACTACTAGAGCCTAGTATAGTCTATTAGCTAAAAGTATATAAGTATACTTAACCTACGATAGACCTTAAACGTAAGAATAGAGCCTCTAGTATAACGCTATTTATTTACTATAGCTATAGCTTTTTTATAGTGTAGGACTATAAGATCGTTATTAACCTAATTAGAGATACTTAGCGGCGCAACTCGCCTAGTAAAAGCTAATACTATTAAAGAGTAAATAAGATAATACTTTATAGGGTTATATACACTATTAAGAATAACCTTATTAAAATATTCTAAGAATTCTATCTCTTTAATAATTCTATAACCTCTATAAAGGAGTAAGTAAAAGACTAGATATTAGAGGAGTTATATTATAGATTATAATTAGTAACTACTACTAGAGTAAAAATAAGTATTATACTATCTATTAGGGAAATTAGTCTATTCTTACTCTATATTATATCTTTAAGGAGTTTAGTACTTATATCTAGGTATATAGTATATTTTCTATTATAATACTAATTATTAATATAATTTAGTAAATCTATAAGGATTACCTATATCTCTTTACTATTTATAGTATACGACCCTATCTTATTAATTAAGGTCTTTATAGTATCTAGAACTAGTAATAAGGGTTTCTTTATAGGCGGAGAGAATTCTATATTCTAGAGTCTATAAGTAGTAACTATATCTATAGATCTAATAACTTCCCCTTCTTTAGTATATAAAAAAGTCTTCTTAAAGATATTAGTAGGTAAGCTCTAGAGGCGTTTTATAGTAATATAATCTATAGTAGTTAGTAGTTAGATAGTAAGATTAAATAGTATAGACTCTTAGAATATATACCTTATAGAACGCGACGCCTCTAGATACTAAAAGGCTTAGTAAGATACGTCGTTCTAGAGCTTAGCGGACTAGAGTGTAAATTAGGTATTAAAATTACTAGTTATTATTACTATATTATATATATAACAGGAACTTTATAATAATAAGGTGAGATCTATAGTAGCGAATAATAGTGTTACACGGGGTCTGGAGTGCTAATACTTCTCTGGCTCGATCCGGGTTAGGGCGAGTAGGATTAGG
>NW_006911592.1:0-14348 GCF_000523455.1 Bipolaris oryzae ATCC 44560
ATTTAGTGCCTTAACCGTGCTGACTAAGCAGGCACTAAGCCTATCTAGGTTAAACTACTACCTCTTGCCTTTAAAATGAGCTAGCCTAATTGGAAATAGATTTAATATTCAGCTAGTTATACTAGTTTAAAAACTAGAACTTTTAGGAACACTCTTTTTTCATGTCACCCCTCTGTATGTAGATCCACATATATACCTGAAGAATCCCGTCCTCCCCTCCAAACAAGAATCGTTCCAGTTCCTTGCTCTTTTCATCTGGGAAGACAAGAGAGAAGACGAGAACGTACACAAAGAAACCCCCTCTCCACCAACCCAAATCCCCTTCATCTTATTAACAACGGGAAACATAGCGGGGTTCTATGGTCACATCGAAGCCCGGGCCAATTCGCAATACATAAGCCCCCACCGGGGTTTCTTCCATTGCCTTTGATTCGTTTGCCTTGGGCAGCGACAGAACCCTTTTTTCACAAAGGAGAGATTGATAAATTCACTTAACAGTTCTCCACCAGGCTGGATATCAGTAGATCTCCCAATCTCTCTTTTCCTGGACTTCTATGTCACTTGGTTGGTATTTAACATTATCTAGTGTAGTATGAAGCCTCAGTAACTAATGCGGTTGAAATGTGCACTGGTTTGCAGTAGTTGAACTAGAAATCCATCGGCATCGCTGTGGGATACGGGATAGCGGGGAAATGCCGATTGACCTTTGCCTCGTCATCTCCGCTAATTGAGAAGCCCATGGATGTACCGCCCAAGTAGCGTACTGCATATGCTGCCCCCTTCTAATCTCAAAATATGATATTTCACCGCATATCATGTGGTTGCGAAGACACATCTCGTGAATGTTTTGAAGCTACGTGGGGCAATGGCGGCACTGCGTAACGTAGCACCTGCTTCATCGAGGAAAGCCCCGCATTATCTACATAGGGCGCACGGCTAGTATAGGTATACTTTAGATCCACTTCGAACATCAACCTCTCTGATAAACTTCCCTTCCAATATTCCCTGCCTTTTTTTTCTGTACTGCTAGTCTTTTCACAATGACCTTCGACATCACCAAAGCGCGGTCGCGCTTCCCAGCTCTTCAACAAGACCAAGTTTTTCTTGATAATGCGGGGGGCAGTCAGGCGCTGGGCGAAGTGATTGATTCGTGAGTATATCGCATATCTAGAAGCAACACGTTAGCTGAGTCATGGGAAGCATATCACAGTATCTCAGCAAGACGAATGTACAGCTTGGTGCTTCATACCACACTGGCACACAGTCCAACACGAAGTACGAGGAAGGTTACCAGGCTGCTGCAAAATACATCAATGCCGGCCGCGATGAAATAGGTAATATTCTTGATGTCTCGTGTGCATTCATTCTCTAATTATCAAAAGTCCTCGGCTCATCTACCACTCAATTGTTCGTCAATCTTGGCTCTACGCTACAGTTCCCCGCGGGATCGGAAATCATTCTATCAAAGATGGAGCATGAGACCAACGTAAAGGCGTGGCTTCTCATGGCTGACCGTCTTGGGCTTACTGTGAAGTGGTGGGCGTCTAGCAAGGAAGATGGACTCAAACTCACAGCAGAGAACTTGAAGCCACTCCTGAGCGACAAGGTGAAGTTTGTTGCCTGCACGCATGTAAGCAACATTTTGGGTACGATACATGATGTCAAGTCGATTGCAGATGCGGTACATGAAGTCGGTGCTTTGTTCTGCGTGGATGGCGTAAGTTATGCGCCGCACCGTGCGGTTGACGTGAAGGCTTTTGGGGTAGACTTTTATGCGTTTAGCTGGTACAAGGTATGTCATGGTCATCAGTCCTTCTTCAACTTTTTGCCTCACCGGCATGTGCTGATGAGAGACTCAGGTCTACGGCCCTCACATTGCCGTACTTTACGCCAGCGAACCGGGACAAAAGGTCATGAAGCCTATGGCACACTACTTCAATCCCACCAAGACGCTTGAGGATAAGATTGGGTTTGCTGGGTCAAACTACGAATGTGTTCAATCCATTCCACAAATCACTTCATACCTCTCCGGGGCCTTCCCTGCCATTGCAGAACACGAGGGAAAACTGCAAACTATCCTCCTCGACTTCCTCAATTCACGCCCTGATATCACGGTTCTGGGCTCAACGTCAACGGACAGTAAAGTCAGGGTTCCGACTATTTCGTTCGTAGTCAAAGGCATGAACAGTAAGCAAGTTGTGGCTGAAGCCGAAAAGATCAGCAACTACGGCTTTCGATGGGGCCACTTTTACTCGAAGAGATTGTGCGATGAAGTCCTTGAGATAGACCCTGAGGGTTATGTTACGAGAGTCAGTATGGTACATTACAATACTGAGGAAGAGATCAAAGGGCTAGTCGAGGTTTTGAAGAAGGTTCTTCCAAAGGTTTGAGGGTGCTGTGGACCATGAATGTTACGCGTGTACGTCACTCCGGTACAAGCGCAACTAAACATTCGGCCGATGTTGTCCTGGGATTCCAAGTCGTGTTTCGTTTCAGCTGCGCTAAGGTGATTTGCCGGGCTTCTAGACGAGTCTAGTTGATAGTATTATAGCGAGATAACGCCGCGACTTTAAGCCTCTACTGCAATTGCCGTCCGAGCCGTTTCCAGGGGTCTGATAGAGAATCGCAACAACATGATGGAGTTGGATAATAATGAGCACTAAAGGTTGCACTTGTTGCTTCATGCCTTTTTTTCTCTTTGGAGTTCGAGTCCGGATAAGTCCTCGTACCAATTGCCCTAATAAGCCCAAATGTCTTGATGCTGACTAGAGAGATATAGTTAGAACAGAAAACGGTCCCAATGATTGCTGTATTCTGAAACAGCTGACAGTTCTTAGCGTGAGAATAGACATATGCTTAAGTGTGTTAGTAATAAGCTTCGACGTCAGACAGGATGCCACCCGAACACTGACAAGTCAGTCTGCTATCTCTTATACACACGCATGCATCCTGCTAGGGCCTGGCCATGTGGGCGTGTTGCGCCTGTACCTGATTAAGCTTTCCTTATACTTGGCATCAACTGCTTCATTGCATGACGGCCATGCAGTCGTTCGCAAAACACCTTGCGCACGTTCATGAGATGAACCAATACCGCATAAACTCAATGAAACTGAAACAGAGTATCCTAACGAGGAAGAAAAAAGGCGCAAGTGAATTCTCGCGATAAGCCATAATCATCTATTTTCTCTTGCGCACAGCGTGAGCTCACGAGAGTGTATCCGAAGCTAGCAAGATGACATGAAACATTGAAATTGTGAAGTCAGAACAAGGGGACCGCACGGGAAGGAGAGATGCTCGTGAACACAATGAAGGCCAAGGCCATGATTGGCGGTAGACGTCCGAGCGGACAAGCTTATTCATTGCTCTCGACTCCTTGTTTCAACCCCGCATGACAAGGCGGCGGCGGCGGCGAGCGACGGTCCACGGATCTTTGCTAGCAGCAAATCTATCTGATCTGCATAGCGCCCCCCCTCCCTCATTCCACGGAATGATGAATGACGATGCGGGTCTAACTACCATAGCCGGCGGTAATGAAAGGCAAACAGTAAAGGGCCCCCCGTTAATCATTGCTTATTCCGCCGCTACGGAAGAATTCAGGGCCGCACCGCACCAATACCGAGCGTGCGCAGACTCGTGCGTTGAACCCCATACGTGGAGACAAGCGTAGCGTCCCGTGCTTTTTTAATATTTTGATTTCGGGAGTTTAGGATCTGGGTGGCAGTGCGTGCGGTGCGGCACCGATTACATAGTGCCGTACTTAGCACTAAATATGCTCTCATGTGGAGAAATTTGGAACAAGGAACGGGGGGGTTTACTTTGTTACTTTTAGATAAAGTTGGCGCCAGGTCCGGTTTGCTGGTGCTTTTTTTCGACCAGACGAGTGAATCGCTTTTCTCCGTTTTAGACATCATGCGCGTTTCTACTGTTTCTTCATTGTCGTTGCTCTTGGCGGGCTTGTCCGTTGCAGGACCCGTATCGGACAAGCGTGCGCTGTCGAGCCGCGCCACGACGTTTAACAACCCTGTTATATACCAAGACTATCCTGATCTTGACGTTTTCAGGATCGGAGATGTGTTCTATTACTCTTCATCGACCTTTGCGTTTAGTCCAGGAGCTCCCGTAGGCATTGAGTTCTAGAAGGTTTTGAATCATGTCGTTAACATTATATAGGTGCTCAAGTCGTACGACCTGGTGAACTGGACGCCCGTCACTCACAGTGTACCAAGACTGAACTTCGGCTCTCCATATGACCTGCCAAACCCGACTACCCGGTCTTATGTCAAGGGTATCTGGGCGAGTTCGTTGCGGTACCGTAAGTCGAGCGACAAGTTCATTTGGATGGGCTGTGTTCAATCGACGGGCCAGACATATATCTGGACAGCCCCCGGTCAAAACGCCGCTGCCAACAACGGCGAGGTATCGAGCTGGAACTGGACTGCTGCGGGTAGCATTAACAAATGCTACTACGACAACGGCATCTTCATCGATGACGACGACACCATGTATGTCGTGCACGGCAACCCTGCCGTTCGAGTTGCCCAACTCAACAAAGACGGCACAGCCGAAGTGAAGAACCAAGAGGTATACCGCGATCCTAACGGCCTCACTCTCGAGGGATCCCGCATGTACAAGATCAACGGCACCTACTACATCTTCTCGACCAAGCCCGCCGACGACGAATGGGTCCTGAAATCCAAGAGCCCCTGGGGTCCCTTCGAAGCCCGCATCCTCGTCGACAGCATCTCCGGCCCCCTCTCCAACGCCGGCCACGCCCACCAAGGCGGTGTCGTCGACACCAAAGACGGAAAATGGTACTACGTCGCCTTCCTCGACTCGTACCCCGCGGGCCGCATCCCCGTCGTCGCACCTCTCACCTTTGACAACAACGGCTGGCCTTCAGTCGTCAAGGTGAACAACGCCTGGGGTGCCTCCTACCCAACCCCCGTAACCACCAGCAAGACCGTCCCCGCACTCACTGGCATCGACAAATTCACCGGCACCTCACTCAGCGCAGAATGGGAATGGAACCATAACCCCGACACCTCCAAGTTCAGCCTCCTCGGCGGCGCAGGCGGTCTCAAACTCTCCACCGCAACCGTAACCAACGACCTCTACGGCGCCCGCAACACCCTCACCCACCGCATCATCGGCCCCAAGTCCTCCGGTACCTTCCGCCTCGACATCAGTCAAATGGCCTCCGGCGACCGCGCAGGCGCCGTCCTCTTCCGCGACACAGCCGCCTACATCGGCATCCACAAATCCGGCTCTACCGCCTCCCTCGTCATGGTCAACGGCCTCGAACTCAACGCCGACCGCACCACCAAATCCACCGGCACGGTGGTCGCTACAGGCCCGGCCATTCCCGCGGGCTCGACGGATTTGTACCTCAGGATCCAGGCGGATATCACACCCGCATTTGGAACAAACACCCTGCGCCAGGCGACGTTTTGGTACAGCACTGATGGCACATCGTACAAGCAGCTGGGACCGTCGTTTGGGCTCGCGAATACCTGGCAGTTTTTCACCGGGTTCAGGTATGGTGTTTTCAACTTTGCGACCAGTGCGGTGGGTGGCAGTGTTACGGTGAAGAGTTTTGAGATGCAGAAGATTTAAAGGTCTTTGAAGTTTAGTTTTTTTTTTTCTGTATATACCTTTTTTTCCTGGAGAAGAGAAGGGGGCGGAGGGGAAGGTAGAGGTGAGGTCTGAGATTTTTGTATATATATTATTATTATATATTATATTCGGTGATACTTATAGTTTGGGATGTTGACGTGCTGTGTGAGATATAGTTCATGGCGCCATAGTACACGTAGATTGCTGACGCTGGATTAATCTAGACGTTTGCTTAAATCTAGCCATCGATTTAAGTTGTATGCAACAGGTCATACTATGTTTAGCGCCTTCATTGGATGTTCCTTTTCGATTCCTCTCTGGGCTGTTTGCGCTAAGACGGTTTTTGCTCGTCTTTATCACGATATGTGATGCGATTTCAGCTGATGCAAGATTGCCTTGAAATCTATCTAACATGTCAAATTTGTGATTTCTAAGATAACAGAAGGCTACTTGTACATGGCTGAAATTGTAAAGATAATCCATCTGTACTACAAGCTCATTTACAGTAACAAACATCTTCCCAGTTGGTACTAGGATCAAGATTAAGCCTTTTCGGTGCGCTAGCCCTAGCTGTTATCGCCAGGCTGGAGGAGCTCAGCTAGAAGTTCTTGCTAGTGCCACCTCTGTCGGGCTGATATATCCGCCTTGAGACACTTTTACTCTAGCCTTGACCCTAAAATGAGACATTCTGATATCAAAAATCCTAGAAAAAAAGCTAAATATAAAGAGTAATGTATGGAACTTATTCGATTACTTTTCAGTATAAGGAAGTACCTGAATAAGGAAAAAAGAGATCAAGTAGTAACTACGGCAGAACTACGGCAGTATTACAGGCACCTCTGTTAGCACGAACTCCTAGCCGAGTTCCTCCGACCTGGCGATACCTTTGGAAAGCGACTTCCGTACGCACATCGACATCTGTTTCCATCAACTACCATCACCGATAATTCCCAAAATCTTGCAATCTCCAACTCACGTCATGGGCACCCACCCTTCTATAAACAAGCCCGAAAGTGAGTAGTTCCAGGACGGTCCTACATCGTTCATTGGCTAACACGGCATCCCAGGCAGCAGCGTGAAGTCGCTTTGTGATCTGCCAAATGAAATGTTGTTACAAATCTTCTCTTGTATAGATCTGCATCGCGAGACACGTATCCTGGGCTACATACCCGATAAACCCCTGTCTTCTTGCCCCGATTATGAAGTGCTTAAAGACTATCGCCTCCACAACTCCTGGCTGCTAAACATTGCGTTGACGTGCAAGCGATTTGCAGCTTTAGTTCCAGAGGTAGCATTACGTATGACCGTACTGCAAGCTTTTACAGAATATGTGCAGCCTGAGCGCCCTCAGCTTTGTTGGTCAGCTCCATTCGCTCTCCTTCTTCGATGCAAGGACAGACCGGATCTCATTCGACACATCAAACAACTTCGCATCCATTTCTCATATACCGATGAGCACAACAGATATCGTTGCGACAATAAAGGGATGGCTAAAATGCTGGCTTCGTTGCCTGTACCTTCTGCGTGGAAGTTCAAACTTTTCAAAGACATCACAAATAGCTTTGGGCGAGGACCATTTAATGCCTTATTGTCAGTAGCAGAGTTGGATGTATTGTGTGTCTCCGATCCAGCCGACGAACCAAAACTCGAATGGGCAGAACAGCTAGCAGTCTCACACTTCACTCCCCCGATTATCCGCTCGCTGAGGTACCTTAAGATGGAAACTATACGACCTCCCGCCATTCAAGCAGTGGAAGTCTTTCAAAGACTAGATACTGTTGATTTGAGTATGTCACTTGGCGTCCGGTTATCACTGGATATTATATCCGCCTCGGAAAAGTTTCTTGCAAACACGGCGGTAAACAGCATCAAGCATCTGCGTCTGAATTTCGAACTCCGAACAATCGGAATGTGGAACAGTGAGAGGCGAACCTGCATGGTGAACGTGGTGAAAGGCTTCCAGACTCTGGAGAGTCTTGTATACTATGCCGAATCGTCGATAACCAAGAATCCCTATCGTAGTCTTCGCAGTTTCCCCGACTACCAAGTCAACATCCAGATATATCCAGAGGTTCTGGCGGCTCCTGACTTGTTGGAAGGTTACTGGGGTACGTAAACTTCTCTATGTATCTCCCTCTCCTGAATTAATCAATACTGCTAACCACTACCCCAAAAGACCAATCGATATATGAGGCACGCACAAATATCACCGATTACCAATACCTAATGGACAACCTCGTGCACCTACGCCCATCTCTGAAACACTTGCAGCTTCCGGGAGGCTTTTGGACGCTACCTGGCGCAGCTCGCAAGCCGATCCCGCGCTTCGATCAGTTCACCCAGCTCCGAAAACTGACTGTGCCTCAAGCGGCCCTCATCTCCATCAAACTGGATAACATGCGGGTTGATACCGTCACCCCAGGCGACTTTGAACTTTCTGCTCTGCAAGTATTACCAGTGTCGCTGCAGCATCTCACGATCTTCGATCTCGACGAGACGTTCTTGGGAAGCAAATGGCTGCAGGGATTGTTCGACGAGCAGAAGAACCATGCCCGATGGCCCGAATTCCGAACCTTGGAGCTGTTGATGGGGGCGACGTTCTTAGATGAAGCGCTGGAAGCGCTTCTGGCGAGGCAAAGCAGTGCGGAATTCTGGGCGATGGTTGATGAAGCTGGGTTCGATGTCGTTGTTGGGAGGGACGACTTGGATCCTTCGTTGCTTCCAGAGTCACATTAAGGGGAGGGGGTATGTACATATTTAATAGAAAGTAATTTCTATTTCTAGCATATTTGAAAGGTATATAAATGATGATAATTCAGGATGTTCTTTCACTGGCTAGGATGCCCTGGCATCGAGTAACAAAAATCTGTAATTGAGCTTTCTTTTCCCTCACACCACTGGATTGGGAAAAAAAATCACATTCTCATAATGACTTGAAGATGCAAGAGTCGCAGATGATTCAGTGAATTCATATATACACACATATCGACATCTATAGAGGAAAAAAAACAACACAGTCATATGGGAACTCGGAGTTATGCCAGCAGAAAAAAACGCCGCGCTCATTATAATCATCAATTCTCATAAGGTATCGTCTAATAAAGTCTCAGAAACAAGAGCCGGGAAACAGAATCTCAAAACAAACAAAAAGCTTTACAAAAAACAAAGCCTCTATTCTATTGTTCCCAATCACTTTTTTTTTCAAGCCTTGGTCTCAAAAGTGCGGGCCTCAAGGTCCTTCTCAATGGAGAGGGAGTCGGAGTCAGGAGCAACCTGCTCGGTACCGACGTGCGACTCGGTGTAAGCATCGAGCTCCTTGCCCTTTGCAATGTTAAGGTACAGAGGGTAGGACCAAGCGATGGCGAAGAAGCCAAGCGGGACGCACATGGCCTTTCGGGTACCAATAAGATCAGCCACGTTACCCAGGACAACGGGGCCGACGGCGCCGCCGCAGACGGAGGAGACGAGGAAGGAGGCGCCGCGCTTGGTGTGGCGACCGAGACCGCGGAGGGTGAGGGCGAAGATGATGGGGAAGATGCAGGATTCGAAGAAGAGGACGAGGTTGAGCATGCTGATACCGCCCCAGTTTGTGGTGGTGGCGCTGCCGGTGTTTGTGCCGATGGCGGCGGAGATGAAGATCATGATGAAGGTTTGGAAGGCGAGGAGCACGTAGCGGGGCTTGCCGCCAAAGTACATGATTCCTGCGGCGGCGAAGCGACCGATGGCGAAGAGAGATTGGGCGATGGCGTAGAAGTTGGCGCCCTTGTGGTGGCTCTCTGTGGTGCTCAGTTGGGGGGAGGCCTCGGCGAAGTAGTTGATGTAGTAGGCGGCGCATCCGACTTGGCCGGCGACGTAGGAGAACTGGGCAAAGGTTCCCCAGAAGAGAGTATACTGCTTGCTGAGCGGCTTGTCGACGTAGCCGTTGCTGGCAGTGGTCTCTTCCTGCTCGGCCATGTCGCTGTCGGTGACTTCGGGGATGTACTTTCCAGCGAAGAAGAAGACGAGGGCGAGGATGGCAACGAAGGCGGCGATGGCGAGGTAGACGTATTGGACGGCCTCAAGTGACTTTCCATCCTCTCCGACGTGCTTGAAGATGACCTGGGCAGCGAGGACGGGCGCAACGACGGAGCCAACAGCCTGGACGGACTGAGACAGCTCGAGACGGAACTCGGACCACTTGGGGGGACCGCAGACAGCAATGTATGGGTTGGCGCTGACTTCAAGAGTCGACAGACCAGACCCGGCAATGAACATGGCACCGCAGAAACCACCAAAGGATCGCTTTACGGCTGCAGGCCAGAACATGAGCGCACCGACGCAGTAGATGCTGAGACCGAGGATGAAGGTCCATCGGTACCCGAACTTGCGAAGGAACCAACCAGAGTAGGTCAGAGGACCGATGAAGTAGGCGCCAAAGTATGCGGCTTGGAGTCCCGAAGACTCGCCCTGGGAGATGTTGAGAGCGACTTGGAAGCGGGAGTTCAAGACATCGAGGAGTCCGTATGCGAAACTGGCAAAAAAAAAATGTCAGTTCATGTTTGGAATAAGAGAGACCTGTAGATATTTGCTTACCCCCAGCAGAAGAAGAGCGAAGTGACCAAGGTGACAGGAAGAATGGATTGACGAGCAGTGAGGGCCGATGCTCCAGTGAGAGCACGGTTGTCAACCGATGCGCGGCGCACCTCAGCAACATCAGATACAGGCTCCTGAGAGTCCTTCTTGCTAAAGAGACCCATGATTGCGGGGCAGAATGGAGAGAGAGGGAGAGAGAAAAGATAAAGTCAAAAATTGACAATCTGGGGTGGCGGTTCCCACACAATTAAGGAGGATCCCGAGATAGATGGGTCGAGAGTTGAAGACACAAGATCTGATGATGATGATTTCCTATTCAAGGGGGATTCGGCATCCGAATATATATACTGGGCATTTGCACTCTATGCCCACCGAGTGGTTGAGGTCGCGACATGGGGCTGGTGCCATCCAGACTTGCTAGTTCCCCCGCTAGTCCATCGGTAGTTCGACGCAGACCTTGGGGGATAGCAAGCTGGGTGTTGGGGTAAACCAGGCCCTAGTTTCTGTCCTAATGCATTGCCCCGTATAACTAACGCCCCCCAGTCTCCGCAAGTTTTCATCGGATGGAGGTTGTGGTAGGCTGGATGGCTGTTTAGGGCCCGCGCCATCCCTCCGAGAGTACTGCCGATTGATGTCGGATGATGTAGAGTACCAGCCAATCGTGGCAGGCGCTAGAAGAGCTTGTGTGGGCGGGCTCCACTTATTCTTGAGCCGCATCATTGATCAGACATTTCTTCTCCGTATGGGGCTCGATAGCCCTCTCCACGTTGCCAACCCCATGGAGAGAGGCCTAGCGTTTAAAAATTGGGACGCGCAGCTGTGGAGTCGGCTCCTCTATCTGAAGCCCTAGCCACGCTCTTTGCTAACATCAAGCAGGTCTCTCGTCTGCACCCTGCTGCTGATCGCGACTCTCTGCCTGACGCACTGGGATTTGCCCGCAGACGACATAGAAGAATGCTGCACGCAATAGCAATGGAAGCTTGAAAAGCCAATTAGCAAACGCGAAAAGCTACTAGAGCTTCTGTGCCGCGCCATGGCCCAGCTCGAGACTCCACGACATGGCTTGTCTAGCGCTGGCGTGCAGCCGGTACTCTAGCCTCTGGGCCCTTGGCGCATTCGGCCCTTAGACATCGGGCAATGTTGAGGGTCTTGCAACTGTCCAGGATGTTCTCCCAGGGCCTGGGGCTTAAATTCAGTAAGCCATTGCCGCGTAGCCGCGTATTTCGACGCCTCAGCAGCATCGCTGAGTTGGACTGAAGCGCGTATGGAAGTTTGTCCCAACATGCGCGAATTTAAACAAGATCTACTCCACCTCACACGATTCTGCGGAGCATCCATGGCATTAGGCGAGTATCTTGTCGAATCAGACGACTTGTGGCTTGCATTGTTGTTGATTCAAGGCATGCGGGTATACCATTTGCCATGCACCAAGGGAAGAACATCACCCAAGGCTTCATGCACGGTTGCGCTTGTCGTCACTCCGAAAGCCGGCCGCCATTGCTGCTTTCGTGAGAGTAGGCTTCGTTGCTGGAATCATGAACTGATTTCCTTCCGGTGTTCTGGCACCTCGCTTGAGGGTTCATCCTTCCTGCTCACTGCACCACACGGCAGCTAGGATTGGACATGGTTAAAGCGGTCGTCTTCGCCACGAGGCTCACGAGATCTGCATGCTAGAGACCCGAATGTGAGGGATGACAGCAGTTCGATGCCCTCTTCTAGCGGTCTTCCAATATTCTTCTGTGCATACCGTTTGCGTAGCCTCCCGCCCTCGGCCATATCACCCATCAATGACGTTGTTGCACTAAATCGCACGCCCCGACACAACCCATGTCAACGGGAGGTTTGTCGGAGCATGCAAAAGCCTGGGCGCTCGGAGGATCGTCATACTGCCCTCGTGCTCGAATGCGAACCAGCTCACTACACCTGATTAGATTACTACCGGCTGATAGAAAGTGGGGTAGTAGCGCCTCGGACGCCCGACGCCAATCAGATAATAATGTCGTTCGTGGGCGACACCAATCAACGCTATCCACTTCCAAGGTTCTGAGCGGCACGCCTGGATCTTGAGGGCGGCGCCAGCTTAGCTGGCTGCTGCTAAGCTCAATAGAACCTAAGGCTCGGGCGCTATTTGATCAGGGCATATCTCGCCGCAAGTAGCCGGTTGAGCGGGGTGCAACCTCTCCATCTGGGGAATTTTCGGCTTCCAAGAACGTACACCTGGGGCAAGTGAATGCGGAGAGCCCAAATGCATGCAGGTGAGCCCCAAGTGCATCCGAGTCATGCAACCGAATTGTTGGGCTCGAATGAGAATGCGAAGGCTATCGCGAAGATACGGCTTCTACCCTGCCTTGTATGGGAGTAGCGTATAGGGTGCAGAGGGTATGTCTTCAGAAACAGCGCAATGCTGGTCCTTTGACATTCAGCTCTTATCCTTAGTCACCCGTCCTTCATCTTCCGTGCCATACCAGGCTTCCTCGTTGCATTGTTCTTATCGTATTCTGCTTCTGTTTAGACACTCTAGACTTTCCAACAAGGTCGATTTTAACGCCACAATCATAGCGCAGGTGTATGCTATTTGGAGACTAGTAGTTGTGCTGACTACGAATGTTTCGAGAGGAGAGATATTTGTGTAGCAGAGCTGGGTTTTACCACCCAACTTCTAGCGTCAAGGCCCTCCGCGGATCGATTCGGGTTGAAGGCATTCTTCCCACATTTAATAGACCATAACCCAGGTGTTCTAAGAGGAAATCATGGAGAACAGAAATCGCCAATTGAAGAAAAGGTGATCTAGGACTGCTATGAGCCTCTGTCCGGTCTTACTTCGGCAGACGTCCCATCTCCGACACTCTTCAGCGTCCGACGTTCGACATGTATCAATACCAGGAGCTGCTATCAAGAGAAGGAATGGTAACGAATGATTAGTAACTTCCGATGAATTTCAAGGCAGGAACTTTGTACCAAGAGAAGGAGCACTAAAGCGTCGAGATGAGCTCTTGACAGACCTTTCGACATGCGCTTCCGTACATAACGAGTAGAATGGGCGCCTTGTACGGATACACGACTACAACACAACGTACTATGTTTGTGGCATTGGTTTGATACAGATATGCTAGGCTTTCTTGTACGATTTCTATCTCTGATACCTTGTCCAATCTTCTCGTCATGACCACCGTTGCATGCGAGGCTCTCAATACGTAAAGTGCATTAGCCTGATACCCTTCTTGTTTTCCTTCCCGACTTTGTCTATGCTTTCTTCGATCATCTAGCACCATCATTCATCAAGAGGGAAAGCCCGACCCAAGGCGACGTCGTAAGTCTTCGTGCGAGATTCCAAATCCATTGGGAGATGATCATAGCGTGTTGCGCCTTTCGAGAGCGATTTCGCCGCGTCTTTCCAAGTCTGCAAGATCTTGTAAGTCTAGCCCTGTAATGTCTTTGTATATATGGCTTACCGAACTCGGAGTCACTCCTTGTACGTCTTCCTCGTGTCACTCGACGTATCATACATCCAACGGGAATGCAAGTTACAAGAAGGGTGATGAACGCGATGATGACTTCGACGGTCCATGAAGAGGCCATGTTGGGTGCAAAGATGAAAGTCAGTCTGGTAGGCAAAGATGATAGTCTGGTCAGTTGTAGGAGGCAATTTAATTCTAACCACTGTCGGTGACAAGGCCAACTCGCAAGTCAGGGTTTGCGTGATTGGATAGACACCCCATTGTGCTGAGCTTCCGGTGATGCGCATCATTGAGGCTTGGACGCAGTTGGCACAACTCAGGTTTTGCTTGATTGGCTCTTAGCGGGACTATGCTGGAAGTTTAACTGAGTGGGAAGTGCCAAGTGTGTCAAGGCAAGATTGACATGATTGGCTGTACTCCCTACTGCAGATGCTTAAGTCAAAGAAATAAGTAGATTTACGCTAGTTCAACCTCAGGTTTTGCTTGATTGGCCAGAGGCTACGTAAGCAGTCGATACAGCAACAACACAGCCGCCACCTTGTGTTACTTGGCCCCTACCGTGTCCGTGCACCTCATGCACGGATTCATCTCGTGCACGCCGAACACCAAACGCGCGTCTCAGCGTCATAACTTCAACGCGCTATAACTCAACAACTATGGCTCCAATTGACGATGCAATTGCAGATTTAGAGTCGCAAGAACCTA
>NW_006911593.1:0-14283 GCF_000523455.1 Bipolaris oryzae ATCC 44560
AGAGGTCCTAAAGGTGGGTAGCTAAATAACTTCTTTAATATTAGAGATACGGCTTAGTAATGTATTACATGATAGAAAGCGCTTAGTCAGCGCTTTAAAATGAGCCCCTTTTTACCCGATTTGGACTAGTGTGGAATTAATGATGAATTTTTAAAGAAAAGTGGGTCGCTACCCATTTACCAGTCTAGAGGTGGCGATAGGGACGTGTCGTAGTACGCTAGAGGACTACTCTAACCATTTCACAGCGATAGCCTTCTCGCCAGACGGGCAGCTAGTCGCGTTAGCAGCTTAGGACAATGTAGTGCGACTATAGGAGGCGGCAATAGAGACGTGTTATAGCACGCTTAGAAGCCCTTCTAGGTACATTAGTTATATCGATTTCTTACGAGATAGCCAAGTACTTTATACTAACAGAGGCGATATTCCTTTACCTTAAACCCCTATTTTTATATCGCCCTTAAGACCATAGCTGCGGTCCTTCTATGTTATAGTGCAGGATTAGTAGATATAGCGTAACTAGCAACACGCTCTATATCTTCCGCTAAAGTATCGATTAAGGTTAACTACTATACTTAAGGATATAGCTTGTCTAGAGCTTATATCTAGTTATGTAGTTCTGCTTAGAATCTTCTAGCATTATATATTAATAGAATTGCCTTATTATAAGTGAAGGCTTTGCGGCATAGTATAAAGAGTCACTATATAATATAGGTCTTATTATTAGTAATCTCAATTAAGAACTACCTTCGCACTAAAGTTTACACGTTTAGATAGCCCGCTAGACCTAAGCTATAGCTATAATAGCCGCTAAAAATATATAACATAAAAGACGATTATATAAAATATATAGGGCCGCTTAGTATAAGTTAAGATACTAATTATAACTATAATCTTATATAAATATAGGCGTTATAGATACTATAAGGCTAAATATAGCTTACTACGCTATTATAAGGTCTCTTAGATATAACTATAATCTTCTAAAGTTTCTTAGATACTATAAGGTTCTTTATAGGATTATAGTAAAGTAACACTATTACATATAAAAGAAAGGTCTATTATAACTTATATAATAAGAGTAGTAATAATAATATAATTTTTAGATAGAGGTGCGATAATATATTTATAGATACCTCTAGCACATAGATAATATAAGTTACTAGCGATTCTTAGCGTGAATATAGAAAGCGAAGTGCTGAAAGTCAAAGTACCCCTCATTTGTCCCAGCACTCGGGGAGGGACGTTACTATTCCGAGAATATTTACTCTTGTAGATCATTGTTGGGTATGCTGTGTTGAGGAGTGTCTGTAGCGTCCCGTCACGCAGGGTGTCCCGCTACGCAGGGATGGACGTTAATGCCGTTGTTACGCAAGGCGCTCGCGATTCGGCCTATAAGTTCTGAGCGACCAGTGAACAGACTATTAGCTGGACGTGGTACCATCCAGTGCACGCTCTTAGCTACACATATTTTAGCACTAACCAAGTTTGGTGGGGTGTGGCGCTCGCCCGTGAAACACATTAGTTCACTGAGACAATAGATGTCCAGTGATTGAAGGCTGTGCGTGGGGGTGGTACACATCTTAAGCTTGAATAAGGATCCGCAGTACGGCATACTGGACGGTAATGGAACAATGTTGGTGACAAAGAGGCCGCGCATCTGTGGTTCTGATTAGCTTACGTCGGATTTTGGCTGCGAAAATGGAACGGCAAGCCCGTGACTGCAGATCTGCATGCTTCAGGACTGCCTGATTCCTATGGGGATTGCTCACAACCCTTGATTGTGAACTCTGTAGCCTAGCCAGCCGGTAAAGTGGAAGCTGTTGCATGTGTTTAGCCGCCGCGGAGGGGCTACGCTAATAAGCGGGTCCTTATCATGGTTGCTGTGCAGCGCTGTCAGATCCTTGGCGCGTTTGAATGCACACAGCGGAATGCTAGTCAACTGTATCACGCTTCAATCGTGATGACAATATAGCCCACCTTTTTTACAGCAAGTTTTTTTTGCTTCTTTCAGACATGCTATACTGGTTTATGTATTATGAGATTGAAACGGAATTTTCGGGTTCGCCTGTTTTGAGGCTGGGTGAAAGGCAGACGATCGATTTACTGTACGGCTTCTTATTGGAGGCAGTAGCGCTTGCCACGGGCGCCTAAGAACGCTTCAAATCCAGTATATGCAGTGTCCCTTGCAGCCAGGCCGCCTTACAATCTCAATGAATGATTCGTCACCCTCTTTTCTGGCCGCCTTTTTTCATTCTTTTTTTTGGCGGGCCTCTTTATCCTCAAGTCTGTTGCGCGAGCTGTTAGCGCGTTGTCATTAGCACTATTCAACACTATTGATACAATTGTGTTGCACGACAAAAATGGAGCGTAAACGATCTAGAGGTATGGTTCTATAATGCCGATCATTCATAATGCGCGGTCTGATTAAATCATGGGTTCACAGTTACTCCCGAAAACTACACTCGAGCCATAATTTCGCTCTCAAGAAGATGCTCGAGCACATCTATCTTCCCGGGAAACAATTATATTGATATGGGAGATTGGATGCTACTAGACCGAAATCTTCTTAACCTTCCAAAAAGAGAAGAACAGGCTATTCCGTTCGTTTCTGATGCTGGACAAACTCACGACCTTGTTGTTGTGTACAACAGTAGCGAAGGGAAGTGGGATGTGCAAGGATATAGTCAAGAGGAACACAGAGACTTCTATGCTGCTACTTCTGCTCCTGAGGCAGGCCTCGGGCAATTGATTTTCATTCGAGGTTTCATATCGCCATCATGGGTATCCACCATTGGGAGCAAATACAACATCGACCCGGAATTCTTTAGACGACACATGGAATACCTTTCGGCGAGCGTTGACCGGCATGCATACAGCCTTCCATCACTCGCCAGTTCGTCCAATAATATATTCCGGCTTTGTGTGAGCACAATTCTCCACCGTGATGGGTTTGGTAGACAGGATCTTCAGTCACAGCGATCTGATCAATCAGATGAACTTGGGGTATACAAGACACAACAGCTCAGATCTAAAGTCCGTTGTGGAGACTCAGTGGTGCGCGAGTACTCTACCTTGTGCTCGTGCTTCTCCGTAATTGAGCAATGGATATCGCTTTGTGTCACAAAGACAGACCACGGTTGGGCCGGTAAAAGACCTCACAACATGGCACGAAGAAAGTTTGCTGATACAGGATCTAGTTGTCGTTTGGATGGACCACGGTAGACCCTTGGAGAAGTCACCTCCCGGACCATGGACAAGTCATATCGAATCCAAGGCCACAGCGTTACCCATAATCCAGCACCATCACAAGATGGCATTTCGAACCACCACCAACTATCTAGATCCAAATACTAATTCTTCGGTGGAATTCCAGCAGAGTACGGCTGTTCTCCCCTTGCAGTACGATTCACTGGTCGGGCTCGTCGATCTGTCCCGTCGCGCAGCTCAAGATCCGCTATCGATGTGCATCCCATTGTTTGCGCATGCTGCTTTCTCTGAAATTCAGTTTTTGAACCTTATGGAGTCCAGGATCCGAATGCAGATTGATGCGGTAGCCGAAGGAGTCTCAGCCGACGCATTGGGAACTTTTCAGTATTTTTCCAATATTCTGGACAGGCATGCTCGGCAACTGGCAGAAAGCACTCGCGCGTTCTGCAAATTGATCAATCAAAGTAATCAAAGGTCAAATGGTGTCAGAGCAGCAAGCCCAATGTCCAAAATCGCTGTGCCCCCAAGCATCGGTATGCACCGGGAGATGTCTGAAACCGAGACAGCCAGAAATATTGGATTAAGTAATTTCGAAAATGCTTTTGCAGCGAATAACCTTTGGGAAGACTACGAGCAGCTCCATATTCGTTGTATCGACCTGTCGAGAATGTGCACTCAGGGTATAAATCTAGCGATGAACAAAGCTGCGATTGAGGAGTCTCGAAAGGCAATTGAGCAATCTGAACGACTCAAAAAGCTAACTTTGTTGGCAACGTTCTTCATTCCTCTCACCTTTAGCACCAGCTTGTTTGGTATGAACATTGATCTCCTCGGACAGAACGGCGTGCGATTTTGGTGGTTCTTTGTCCTATGTGTCCCAATTACTTTGTCTGCCTACATGCTTTATTTGTGGGACTTTCAGTTCCTGAAGCGGTGTTGGGTGAGACTCTGGAAAGATCGTTGCTGTGTGAGACGGAATAAGACGGCGGAGAAAAGCAACAAGGATCCGAGTCACATTGTTTGAACACATTTTTCCGTGAGCCCATAGTTAAGCCCATTCTTAATAGTCAGGCTATGTAGTGACAGTACACCTGTAAAAGAAAGATGCAAACATAGGTGGCACCGCCTCTAACGCATTCCACTAGTAAGCTGCGCACCCCACCAAACTCGACCCAATGCTCTGCAAAATAGCTCTACTACTATGTAATGAAATTTGATAGAATTTAAAAGCAGAATTATTCCTCTAGCTCTAGTTACATGAGGTCCACGTACGTCTTTGAATGTGACGCTTCGTACACGTTGGCGGTGCGCACTGACATCTCTCACATAGCCTGGCTCTGCTCCGGCCCTACTAGTTACTACCCTTTCTGCGTCTACGGCCAGCTCCTGGCCCTGCTGGACTTGTAGAGCACCTCCACATGCTATATAGTGACGTCGCTGGTCTCTATTACGTTCCTGGCGCTGATTAAATGTAGATAGCTTTCTATTCTTTTCTGCAAGTATAGTCGCTGAGTTCATTGCAAGCTGAACGCTTTTGGTAAGCTGGCGTATAGCAGCGCTTGTTGGGCTCTTTGAGTATCGGCATGGCCGCTATTGGAGATAGTGTACTTGATGCTGAAGCTGCGATACTGTATGTGGTGTTCCTGTCTGCGTTGCGATGTTATTGTCTGTAGTTGTCTGTAGCGGAGACGGCATCCGGACGACTGTGAGCGACGATAGGACGAAATCTGAATATGGAGGAAAAGGCCTAGCCATCCGGAAGCTTGACTGGATGTTCTGCTGCGTAAATACAACTAGCTGGATCCGTTTATAGATTGTGAGGGAGTCAGCTCTCAACGTGGAAGACGCCCTGGTGCACAAGCTCCTTAATCTCACGTCCGTACACACGATTGAGTGGTGAGAAGCAACTCACATCAATTGGCCGGAGAAGATGTGAGGTGGCAAACAGAAAGTGATGATCTTGTTCTCCTTGCAGTACGTGTCAAACGCTGGCGTAGCGTGGCCGCTGTGGCTGTCTAGGATAAGGAGACGATACGCCCCAGCTATACGAGACACTGTACGCTGGTTGAAATGCTTTAATCACTCTACGCTAAGCGTATCTGTTGTCTAGCTGTTGTCTGATACTGCGAAAGTCCAGTCTGTAGGGTGGTCACTGCAACAGCTAGCCTGGTGCTGCTTACCAGACAGAATCACGAACGGTGGCAGCGACCAGCCAGACGCGTTAATATACTCAATCGTCGTTACTTATTCGCAGTTACCTGGTTATACGGCGACTGCTCGACTAACTTTGTGTGCGCTAATGACTACTTTTGACGTGCCAGCTACACCCATCATAAAGCCAGTCTCATCAAAGTTATAGACGTTTTGCTCTAGCACGCCGTACGTCTAGCACGTCTCCTCTACAAGCTTGAACCACGCTGCTATTATAGCTAGATCCTCACAGCAAGCGTGATGGCTATAAAAGTTTCTGCTCTTCTTTTTCTGAAGCTCAGACTGGCTATTAACGAAGCGCGACACCCATTTCCTATCAACAGGTTGTGGAGGTGGATCTTGGCTACGCGCAGTGGGCAGAATGTCTGCCATCGGTCGCACGTCGGTAAGGTCTAGGATCCACTGCATAAGAGACTGTGCTTTGATAAGGGATAGTGTACGGTTGACAGATCGTAGCTCTGATCGTAGCTGTGTACCGTGGAGGCGCGTTCGTAGTGTTGGTTCTGGGACATCATATACTGCTGTAAGTGTGCGCACTATTTGGATTACTTCGATAGGATGCTATAACTAGCAAGACTTATTTTACGTTCACAAGAATTTTGTCGTGTCAAGCTTAGAGAGGGGGAGGAGCAGCTCACTGGTCCCGCACATAGCTGTCACAGAAGGCTAATGCAAGGTGCAGGCATCCATGCAGCATGCCCCTCATCTACTTAAGCGCTGTGTCTCGCACTGCTAATCTTGAAATGACACGCCACCAACCATCCACCACCAACAGCTCACCAAGCTGATATTGTTCCTTTGGTACCTCGGGATATTCCACTCTTCACCCACCTAATTTGATGGCGACGGCAGCGAATTCTATGGCCACTGGCCGCCTCCAGGTCCTGCGGGATCCGGCCAACGCCTCTCAGGAGTGCATTGAGTGAGATAGATCCCTGCAGAGGCATCAGCTCAGTTCTACCACTTACACCCAAGCTCAGCGTCGTTCTTGTTCCTGGCATTGGAACCATCCCACCAGAGAACTGGTCATTTGCTAACCAGAATTGGCTCGCCACTCTCCCTGAGCCTGGTTCTAGGGCGCGTATCCTTGCATATGAATACAATTCGCCATTTCCAGACACCAGATTCTCTTTGGAGTCAATTCTAATGCTAGGTTACGATTTTCTCCAATGTTTGAGCGATGCAAGATCGAAGTTAAATACACATCTTGTAAGTAGCTGAGCACAGGACGGTTCTTTTTTTTAAAAAATACTAGCACGTTTACTAACATTCCTCTTCCAGACTGACAGCAAGCCAATGGTGGTAGTCTGCCATAGCCTGGGAGGAATCATAGTCAAACAAGCTTTATGCGTCGCCAACAAACAGTTCCATCGTTATGGGTCAATCGTCAATGCTTTAGCCGGTATCATCTTTCTAAGTACTCCACACCGCTATGCTGACAAAACTGCGTGCGCGGTACATTTCCGCGAAATCTTGGAATCAACAACAGGCAGAGGATCAAAGGTCACAAACGCCATTATCGAGCGAGAAGGTGCCATTCTGCTCGACCTTGCAGATAGATTCGAAGGAATCTCACTTCGCACACCTATGCTATCTGCCTATGAGTTGAGAGAGTCTAGAATCAGTTCAACGCCCCTGCGTTCAAAGTACCAACAGGTCAGTGTCCCGAGTCCTTGATTACGTTCTGATACTAACCTAGGCTTCTAGTTGGTCAACCGTGAAGCCTGTTTGACTCATTCTCCCATGGAAACCGTCGTTGGCTTAAACCTCGACCATCACAATACATGTGTCTTCACTGAAAGCGTCGGCGGTGAAGGCTTACGGGAGTTGAATGAGTTTGTGGACAAAGTCTCGGTAGATGCTGTGCAGCTTGTTGCACTTCGGCTAAGAGAACGTAGGTTAAGAAGATCTCGGCGAGCTCTAGTACGACGCTAATGGTTCAAGAGGATTACCAGTACGCAACAATGAGCGCTTACTCGCCTACGATCAGCGAAACACCACTTCAAAGTGAGGTTGATAACTAAGCTTACTCACCACTCAACGTTAACGTTAATTAGTCGAGCACCTGGATCTCTCCGAAAACCCTTCCAATACAGCCACGGAATGGCCTTCGAATGGAGCAACAGAAGGGACTACACCTTTGGGGTTTGAGTTGGTTCATTCCGCAGCCCCGAACACCGAACCGAAAAAATATGTCCATCTACCTTGCGTATTACTCAACACAAATCCGAAAAATGAGAACTTCTGCGGCCGTGAAGACGTCTTGGCACGTCTTGCGGCTGAGCTCTTGCCTTCGAAGAGTATAGTGACAGCGTCAGGCACAGCTCTACAGCAGTTTGCAATTTGTGGATTTGGAGGAATTGGGAAGACTGAAATAGCTCGTGAATTCTGCCGCCAACATAGAGCTGCCTTTGATGCGGTGTTTTGGGTGACAGCAGACGAGATTGCAAAACTCGACCATCACTACCAGCAAATATCGTTGGCATTGGGACTCGAGGACTTATCGGAGTGCAAGAGCCAGGTTGTCAGTAGAGAGATCGTAAAAGGGTGGCTCTCTAATCCTCAAAAGCAGCTATCTGGGTACGATGAGCTTGGTCAGCCCGATCAAGCGAGGTCAGAAGCGACTTGGTTGCTTGTGTTTGATAACGCAGACGACCCAATGATCCTGGCGGACTACTGGCCTCAGGGCAGTGGATCAATTCTCATCACCAGCCGTGATCCATTGGCTAAACGCATATTTACAGGAAGGACATCAGGATTGGATCTTGGACCATTGACACAACAGGATAGTTTGTCGCTATTCAACCATCTTACACCCATTTCCAACGAATCCGAGGCCAACACTGCGAACAAAATCTGCGAAGCACTAGGTGGTGTGCCTTTGGCCATCTCACAGATGGCAGGAGTCATTTTCCGACAGGACTTGACCTTGCCTGAATTTCTTGAGCTGTATACAGATCATGAAGAACATGCCAATCTTTATGAGACAAAGTTCGATGCTAACTTGATCACATATCCTCACTCTCTGTCCACTGTTTGGGCGTTTGAGAAACTAAAGCCTCATGCGCGGCAGCTGTTGGAACTGATTTCGTTTCTCGACCCGGATTTTATTGGAGAGGATCTGTTGATTGAAGCATCAGTCATGTTACTTTCGGATGGCGCCCAGTTCAGGAAGAGTGCTTATATTGAGGCTCGGACTGATCTCTTACAGTCATCGCTTGTTCAAAGAGACAAGCAAAGACAGCAGTTATCAGTCCATCGCATCGTACAGGAAGTGATCATGACAACGATGGACGAGGTCAAGAAGCGATCTATGTTCGATCTGATCGTACGAACTCTTTGGGCGGACTGGCCATCGGCTATGCCCAAGCCATCAAAAGAGCCAGAATTGCCTCAGCCCAAATCAAGTGGTGGCAGACTGCATGTTGGGAGGTGGCCTGTTTGTGCGGCGATATATCCTCACGTACTAAGGATACATCAGCTCTGGTCAACAATATCAGATCTCTCAGACGCCACCAAATTACATTTTGCAAAGTTGTTGAACGAGGCTGCATGGTACGTAGAGGATATGCAAGCTCTTTGCTGCTTGATCTAACCTGGCCAGGTATCAGAAAGAACGCGGTAGAACAAAGGATTTTGATGGCTTCTTTGAGACTGCTCGCAGCATCTGCGAATCCTCTGTACACCCTGATCGGGATTCCCTGCTTGCAGACATATATTTCTGCCTAGGAGCTATCTCCATGGACGCAAGCGACTTCGATAAAAGTCGCGTTTATAAAGAATTGTCTTTCGCTCTGGTTTCCAACATTTGCAAAGAACTGGGAACTGCTGATGAGAGATTGTATCTTGCATACGCAGAGCAAGGCATCTCACGCATTCAGGATAAAAGGTACGAAGAAGGTGAGGCTGATCTCAGGGAAGCACTACGGATTCGTATAGCTCTTGGTAACTACGTCCCCCGGTCTGGCGAGGTTAACCTGAGCTGGTCCCTTCTTGCACAAGGAAAGCTGGAAGAATGTGACGAGCTTCTTTCGGAAACTCTTGCGGGTAGAGAAAGGGCGTTAGGCAAAGACGATAGGGAGTCTGTCAGAACAGGACTGGTTCTGTATGCACTTGGTAACCTTCGTGCTGCTCAGAATCGATTGGATGAGAGTTTTGAGTTTCATCAGCGAGCAATGCGACACATGCGCGCGACGGTGGGTGAGAAGGATTTCTACACTGCGAATGTCGCTCATAAAATTGCTGAGCACCTGCTCCGCTTGGGTCGAAGTGAAGAGTCGATGTAAGTGTTACTATTTCAAAAGCATATGTGAGATTTAATCTAACTATTTCTTAGTACCATGGCTAATATGGCGCTGGATATCTGGTCTGTTGACCCAAGTGCACACAAGAACGAGATTGCTCGAACAACCTTCCTCAAGGGCCGTTTGTTTGAAGCAACAGGTAGAAGTCAAAAGGCGTCCATTGCCTTTAGAGTTGCATGCCGCTTGAGAAAGGAAATAACTCAAGAGGATCGAAATATGAATAGCTTGACCACGGAAGATTTCGACGAGATCGTTGCTTTTTGGGCTCGATGATATGTCTCATTTGTCTATATAGATTATACAATCTCGAGACCATATTTTCGAGGGTTAAATTCTTCCAGACTAGATATACACTCAGCCCAGCCGTCATCAATTTCCCCTAATTGCCAATCATCTCCAAGCGCATTCATCCCCATTCTCCCAGCCAACACTTGTTCTTGCTTGCTTCCATACTCAGCCGCCACGTCTTGATGCGGGACCCAAATGACTCTCATCCCCGCGCGTCTTCCGGCCTCTACTCCCGTTACACTGTCTTCAAATACCAAACACTCGTTAGGCTTAATGGTATCTTCCGCGTTATTCGCCGAGTTCAATGATTGCAACGCAATTAGGTATATGTCAGGGGCCGGTTTCCCTCGACCCTTTCGCAGTCGTGCATCGTCGCCCAGAATCCGCTGCTTTGGCCCGAAGAAATCCAACAACTGCTTCGTCTCCGGTTTTGAAGTTTTCAATCTAAAGCTATGGCTCTTACTGCTAGATGCCAGCGCTAATTTGATTTTGTCTCCTGAGGAATTTCGCGCATGACTAAGATCGGAAAGAAGCTTGTTCGCACCAGGCAATGGTTCGCAGCTCTGGAACTGAGCTTGCATTTGCTCCCTCAACTCTTGAGCAAACTGCTCGCGCGGAATAGGCAGCTTGGCCCAATTGTGGAATATGTCGCCATTTGTTGAGTCCGGGATGCCCATGAGCTGGACTCGAATCGACCGAGTAAAGGCAGGCCTGCCGTACTTTTCGAGAAGTCGGTTCGTGCAAAGAGTAATAATATCTTCGGAGTTGATGAGGAGTCCGTCCATGTCGAAAATGCAAGCCCGGATTGGCGAAAAAACCGTAGAGGATACATTGCCCTCGGGTAACGGCTTCGCTGTTCTTATGTAAATGTTAGAGACGAACACGTCCCCGGCCAAACACGGTCGCTCACATTGGTAGAACTCACTGTGATCTAGAGAGCGCCATGTTGTCACAAGCGGCTGAAGCCGTCATCTCCAAGATTGTCGAGGTGGAAGGAGTCGAGCCCGTTAGCAGTGTAATGCCAAGGTAACGCGAGTGCGGGGCATGAAACAAGCGTTTATAACCTTGCGATCAACTTTCAATACACAAATTTCTTTGGGGCATTAACATGGCGCCCTCGGCAGGTGGAGGCAATTGCGCACGCTGTGGGGGCTTTTTCTACAGGTACAGTGCACGGACAAGCAATGCGTGGGACACGTAATGCGCATCCCACCATCCAATTTACCCACCGGTACAAAGGTGCCCTTCAAAAGTCCCTGCCTGACTTGGCGAGCAAGCATTCATGGGTTATTCCTAACTTAGGTTAATCTCTGAGAGCTCTAGCTCTGGCTTCTTAAGCCGCCTACCTTCTTTATACTTCTTGCTGCCTTTAAGCTTAATAATCTATTTGATACGAATAGGAGTTCTATGTTACAAGTAACAATGATCTCTCCTTGATGCAGGCTGCATTGGAAGAGGACATGGGGCGTTCACATTAGACGTGAGTGATCTCCACAGGGCGCAGATCAAGTGACTTGACATCCCGCCAAATCATAGCATCCGGGAAGTGAGTATATGATTGGATCCCAGAGAGGACAGCACAGATTGCAATGCGTATAAAGGATGGATGGGTTTCATTATTATACTCGTTGTAGTTAATTCGGAATAGTTCATCTCTTCAACAAATTTATTTATGTATTCATTGACTCCTACTCGGTTTCAGCTGTGTGCGGCGCTGCTGTGCCCGGAGTGACAGGCGTGGCAAACGGCGGACGCGGTGCGGATCAACATCCACACCACCCCACTTCATCCCAAAAGGACCATCTGTCCCCAGAGGCTTGCCGTTTTTCCTCAACCACTATTTACACGTCCTTTGCCAGGCTATCGAAACAGGGGTTCTACTAATTGCATGCTGTGTTTCTAGGCTCGTAGAGCCCCGCTGCCTCGTTTGTCGTGTCCGCTATACCTACAAACTCGCCCCAGCGCTCGGCGTCGTCTACTCATCTCTGACCCCCACTTGCCGAAGGATTTGCGTCTGTTCCATATAAGTACCCAATAGCTTTGATGACTGGCTGCGGCGTGCTCAGAATCGTTCTAAGGCTGTTTCGTCCGGATAGGTTGGCGAAGATGCGGTTCCAGAGGTCCTTATGCCTGCTACAGTGCAGGAGGAAGTGGGCGACGGTTTGCTGTCTCTCTCTATAACTGCAGCGGAGACTGGTAACGGTCGGGACGTGTCGGCTGAAGAAGAAGTCATTCAGACCTACCTTCTTGGTTCGCAGCTACACCAGCAGCGCGCTTTTCCTTTTGCTATGCCTTTCGTGGAGCTGCAGCACTTTCTTGGTGAGCGTCAGTATGTGTCTGTATGTCCCGCGGCCTGTCTTGTCTTCCATGCGCTGATCCACGCCCTTTCTGCTTGTGTCTTGCACCACCTTCTGAGCGTTGTTCTGAGCGTTCTGAGCGGGTACAGCTGCGAGGGCGGGTTTGCTGGTAGCTGGCTACGGCGGTCCTCTCTCCATCCAGTTGCCTCCTTGGCAGCCTGGTCGGTGGCCTCATTTCCGGGGGTGCCTACGTGGGCCGGTATCTAACTATCAGACAATTAGGCCTTTGTCCTGGAGCTCCAGGGCCTTTAACTAACTTAGCTCCTATCCTAGAGCGCTTGGCAAAGCGCCGCACAGCCACACAGCCACGGTCCTAGCGTCAGCAACGATAGATTACAGCTAAGCTGCTTTAAGCCAGGTGCGCGGGTCGTACTTAACTAGTTAACTAGTTAACTAGCACTTCCGACTATTTAGCTGTAACTGTCCGTCGTCAACCTAGAGGGGCAAGGATATTAGGTCTTAAGCCACTATGGCTCAACAAGCCAATATAAGTACTAATATTTAGAGCAAGTACGTCGCTATAGTAGAAGCATCCCTATAGAAGCATAGTTTATATATCTATCTAGACACGAAAACGAGAACTATTTTAGAAGAGTGTAGGAAGAGTGGTATCACGTTATTAGTAAATACGATAATAATGCGGCTAACTGTTTATTAAGGAAGCACATAAGACGCCTATCAACACTAGCGACATTTTGATTAAACAACTCACGCTACCTATAAAAAATCCAATCTCAATGTTAAGTCTTGGGTTGTCTTCATAACCTAAGACGACAGCCTAGGTGCTAGCAGCAATTATAAGACTGTGTAGCTGTTAGATAAGTGACAGCGGAAGCTGCAGAATCCGCGTGTGGATCGGAGCATCGGGATTTTGGGTTCGGCCAATCAAAGCTTGTTGCTAAGGCTGCCTCCCAGTCCACACTGTAACAATGAAGGCCTTAGAGGGTAAAAGGTAATATAGTTACTATCCATAATAGACGCGCCTGCACGTCTCCAAGAGAGATAGAGAATACAATCACTTTTAACCCCAACAATTTACTGTCCTTGATAACCCATCACAATCTGACAGTAGGGGTCACAGTTCCGTGAACCTCTTAAGCATGTCATTGCAAGTGCGTCTTGTCTGCCAAGGGCGCCATACAAAGCTTGCAGCTAAGATACCTCCTACTCTAGATATTTTTTTAGATACTTACGTCTAAAATACTTACTAAGATTATCTAGAGTACTAAAAGTATATATACGCTATACTAGAAGTAGACCTTTATTATCTAGGTAAAGAAAATATACACTTAGCCTTTTTTCCTTATATATAGAGACTTTAGTTAACTCTAATACTTCTTCTTTATATTCTACTTAGCTCTTAGTAGGTAAGATAGTATTTCAACTTTAGCTCTCATTTCAGATTAGGTTTATCCCTCTCTATTTAATACTATAATATAGAGTAATTATATATATAGTATAATTATACCTAGTAATCTTCTCTTCTATAGTAGCTTTTAGTTATAATAAAACTATATTATATAACTTTTTCTAAGCTAAAAGTATAATATTAGAAGCTAGCTCTAATTTATTATTAGTTTTTAACTTAGTAAGCTACTACTTAATATTATATATAGGCGACTTAAACTCTTAATATTCTTTAACTTTCTTAAGAAGAGCCTACTAATAATACTATTTCTTCTAGTTAATCTTAGAGGTAAGTACTTAAAATTAGAGATACTTTATTATATTATAAATACTATATTTAAAATACTTCTATTAGTTAACAAGAGAGTAGATAGAGAAATTAGTATTGTTACAAGTAACAAGAAGGATTCTCTCCTTGACAAGTGACGAGATGGCTGAAGGCCTATGGACGTCCACGTCAGAAGGTAATGATCATCGCGGGGCTAGGTCACGTGATGTGCCATCCCGCC
>NW_006911594.1:0-14144 GCF_000523455.1 Bipolaris oryzae ATCC 44560
TGACTAAGCAGGCACTAAGCCTATCTAGGTAAAACTACTACTTCTTA
The DNA here is from genome assembly GCF_000523455.1 of Bipolaris oryzae ATCC 44560. Lineage (NCBI taxonomy): Eukaryota > Fungi > Ascomycota > Dothideomycetes > Pleosporales > Pleosporaceae > Bipolaris > Bipolaris oryzae. The sequence goes on from NW_006911594.1 coordinate 48, forward strand.
GCTTTAAAATGAGTCAGCCCGATTAGGAATAGCTCTTATATTCGTCGAGTTATACTTGTTTAAAAACTAGAANTTTTAGTAACACGTTTTTTTCATGTCACCCCTCTGTACATGTCACACGTTAGTCGATGACGTAAAGCAACAGCGGATGAATCGGAAGAGGAAGGGAAAGGAGAAAGTAACAGCTCGCTGCGGCTCGTTAGCGTATTCTCCGCGTTCTCCGCTCAACTGCGAGATTAAAGTCCTTTTGCCTTACTTAACTCCGCGTCCCGCGGATCTATGACCTATCCATTCATCAGACAAGTAAGTCATGTCTGTTCATCGACGCCAGAAGCGCTCGCCCATTAGCTGTGAGCCATGCCGCATACGAAAGATTCGCTGCAGTCGGCCGCGGGGCCCTCCACCCTGCGAAACGTGTGTACGGAGGCACCTCGCACCAGAGTGTCACTATGAACAGTCACACCACATTTCAATGCCCATAATTCGCAACGCACCGCCATCGCCAGTGTCTGAGCAGTCAACACCAACGTCAGCAATCCTACGATCGAATGAAGATCTGGCTGAACGTGTAGCCAACTTGGAAGCGCTCATACAGGTGCAAGATGCAAATGCGCACTCGTCTTCTGCAGATACCATTTTACCCTTGGGGAGAACAAAGGGCATGCTCTGGACGGCAGAGACTGGTCATGTGCGTTTCATACCATCTTCAACCCCAGCAGACAGGGATAACTCTCCATACGATCCTCACCAAGCCCTATGTCGGTCAGTAGATTTGAGCGCTGGGCCGTATCCTCTTGGCAAGAGAAAGATTGAGATGGATCAACTACTTGATGATCTCCCATCTCGACATCACTGCAACCAATTGAAAGACATATTTCTTAGTTCATTTGCTTCCGTAAGCCACAATGCGTCACAAACGCTGCAACCATAGATTGACTTTGGTACCACAGTTGTTTCATATTCTGCATGATCCCACGTTCAACCAACAGTATGAAGACTTTGAACGGGTCCCTGAATCGGTGTCTCCATCATGGCTAGCCCTTCTATACGCCATTATTGGGACATCTGTAATGGCTCTGGGACCATCGAGTGGGCTTCTGACTGATCTCTCACGCAAGGGGCTTGTCGCTGATCAGATTGCCGAGCTCTCCGAACGCTATCGTAGCGCAGCCTTCAAGTGCTTGCAAGCAGACAACTACCTGTGGCAGCAGAATATAGCCACGCTTCAGGCGCTTATCATTCTCATCTACAGTATCAATCACAGTCATGGCCAGACCTGGACGTTGCTCGGCATGGCCTACCACATTGCCCTCTCCTTGGGTTGTCATATCGACCCAAGTGAGTTTGGTCTTGATGTTATCAGATGTGAAGAGCGGCGCCGCTGCTGGGCTGGCATCATGATGCTGTATATGATTCAAGCCATGTCCTTGGGTCGTTTGGGACTGGACCCATCAAATGCATCTGAAGGTGTTCAAATGCCTTCCGACCTAAACGACTCGGACTTGATCGCCGATGAATACATTTTGCCCATTACCTTCAACCGCCCATCACAAATGTCGTACCTACTTCTCAAGTTTCGCCTGTATGAGATTGCAAACGAAGTCTCTTCAATCGTTCGGACCTCTCTGCGTACTGCCTCTTCTCTAATCAGCACAGTGGACCAACGGATACTTAATGAACAACGCAGTTGGCATGGCAAGTATCTGTTGTAATCAAGCTTGGCTGCATTACCTGCATACCATAAAGTACATCTCAATATTTTGCAAGGTTATTCGCATCAGTTGATGTTGCTTCTTCACAACCACGCCTTGAGACGTTCTGTGGTGGACTCCCAACAATGTCGTCTATCCGTATCGAGAGTCGCGCATAGTGCAAGGAAGATATTGCATATTTACACTGAATTATTCACCAAGGACGAGTTTTCTCCATTCACATGGTATCTTCGAGGCATCGGCAGCTTCCATGCGTACCATGCAGCTGTATCGCTCATCGCTGCCCTAGCCGAACGCTCTTGGGGGTTGACTCACGAAGAAGTTCTCCCAATGGTAAAGGAGTGCGCTGAAAGATTCGAGGCACTCACAGAAACAAGCATTATATGTAACAAGGCTCTACCGGTTCTGCGACAGATGTTGTAAGTTTGCTGTCGCGCGTTGGATTTGTATAAGGTATGAGTTTCTGAAGACCTACAGGCATACGATGGACACATGGACGATACACGGTGGAAATCAGTCTCAGGATGACAGCTTGCAGGTTCAGGATCAAGATGGATATGTCCAACGGACACTTTTCCCGGGACCAGGATCTGAATCCGATCAAGCAGGAAATGAATGTGGGCTGGATGAAACTTACCACACGGTGTTCAGTCAAAACACTAGCATGCTGGAAGGCTTCAACTCTCAATTTTGGCTGACGCCGTTAGGAGTCCTTTCGCAAGAGGTAATAGTACCACCACTCATGTCGAGATCAGCAGTATGACATGGGCGTCCCATATTGTTGCACCAAGACGTTCACAAAGGGTCATATGAGAACAAGGGTTCATAACCGGGTACATTAGACCAGATCAATGACAACAAGTAACGAAAATAATTGCCATAAGATAACAAAGCCGATGTGAAATTACACTGCATGTTTTCCAGACACAGTCCCCCATCCACCTATTCACCCGAGTTCGTCCAATGGAAGTGGCACATGAGCTAAGCCGGAATTAGTGGAGTTTAGAATTGATCTGAGTTCTCTTCTTGATAGTTGGAAATTCTTGATCTGGCACGATGACATGCGAATCGCTATCCTGACCAGAAACAGGAGGCTGCATGTATTCTCTTCTACCAGCCTTGTGCACCCTTCCATTGATGCATATCACGTTCAGCTTATCGTGGTCTTGTAGGACGGTTATATCTTTGAGCGGATCACCATCGACCAGGATACAGTCTGCGTAGTATCCTGGTTGAACTTTGCCTAGTTCATTGGGTTGCATAAACAGAGCTGCAACCCCAGCAGTCGCTGCGATGATGGCTTCATGCTCAGTGAAGCCAAGGAGCTTCACAAAATGCTCGAGATCCCGCGCATACGTTCCATGTGGCGTCCATGCAAAGCCGTAGTCGCCACCGGGCAAAACGGTGATATTCCGGCGATGCATCTCCCGCAGCGCGGCAATGGCAGTATCGAGTTCGCGTTTGTAGCCCGCCTTCTCAGCCGCTTCCCTGGGATAGCCAAATGCTTCCGCATTGTTCAGCGTGCATACTAGCCAGTTGATCGCCGGAGCAACAATGTGTTTTGCCTTTGCTTGCTCGAGCATGTGCATGCCTCTATCGTCAATGTAAGAGGCGTGGTAGATTGCTTCGATTCCATGTCGGACCGACATGATGACGGAGTCGCGGGCACGGGCGTGTGAGCATAGACGCTTGCCATGTTTATGGGCTTCGTCCACGCATGCCTGGGTCTCTTCGTCGGTGAAGTAGCAGTCCTGGGCCGATTTTGTCTCCGTAATCTTTGGGCCATTGTTAGCTTCGAGTTTGGAAAAAAAAGATACAGGGAGTACGGTTTCAATTACTTCTTCGCCACTCATGCTCAATTTGATATTGTCAACCCCAAGCTGGATATGGTGTTTGATGACCTCCCGCATCTCCTCTGGTCCGTCTGCAAAAGCTGTGATTCCTCCGACGAGCTCGCCACCTCGTCGCGCCATCTCTTTCCCGTTAGCAAGGTATCTAGGACCAGGTATATCTCCGGCATTTATGGCATCTCGGATGACAACATCGAGTCTCTCTTTGGCAGATGCAGCGCCAAAACACATCGTGTAGCCAGAATCGAGAAAACATTGTGCACTCCGCATAGTCAGCAGTGTATGTTCCTCCACTCCCAAGGTTCCCAATTGCTCGAGATCACCGCCGTTCCAGGTGAAATGGGTGTGAGCGTCTCCCAAACCTGACATTAGCGTTCGACCTTTACCGTGAAAGACTCTAACACCAGCTTGCGCCTTGAGCTGTTCTACATCTGGTACTTGACCCACCGCTGTAAATCGCTCCCCTTTTGCATGGCTATCAGCTCCACCTCTCGGCTAATCCTATGCAGTCTCGCAATGCTTACGAACCTTCAATTGAAACGTCTCCGCGAAACGGCTCCCTGCCAGAGGAATCAAGGATGTTCACATCGAGAAATAGAATCTTCGATTCCGGATGTGTACCCGAGATTTCGTATCGTTTTGGTTGGAGGTGGTCTTCCCACTTAAGATTCTTGATGGACTCAATGTTTCTAGGAGGTCCTTGATAAGGCTCTGGCGCCACATCGACTGAAGGCCAGGATCTGCTATCATTGCTAGTCCCAGAATCGGTTCTTTCGAGGGCCATGGTGTTATCACGATGATAAAGTAAAAGACTCTGGAGCTCGGAGCCACTGGTTTAGAGTCGACAAGATATCAATTCAGGAAGATGCAACACATAAAAGCCTTTGATAACCCCCCCACGGCCGGCTAAATCGGATGGCCTTTTGAGGAGCTGGTGATTCTCTACCTAGATGACGCATGCTACATGGCTCGTAAGCGTAGAATGAGATTTCCCCGCAGACTGTACGACCACATTCCGGTTTCCGCCATCTCCGCCATCTCCGCCACCCCGCGCTTACCTAGTTCTATCCTGCTAACTGGCCGTTGAATTCCAAGGTCATTCTGCTTACTTCTCCACTTTCTATGTTTCTCTTGCACAAAATTTCCTCTTGGCTGGGTTGTCTGGCAGCCAGAACGTTGCGGCCACTCTCTTTCTTTACGTACAAGCGAGACTTTAGATGCGACATGGGGTGGCTAACAGCCGTGCGTGGTGACACGACTGAGATAAAATCCAACCCGAATCGGTTAAACGTTGAATTGGAAGAAGATCAGGAGTTGGACAAAGAAAACGCTTCTCGCACTGGAAGGCTTCCTGTCAGTGCATCTTTGCACCGGCAAGAGCTGCAGCCTCTCCCATTCGTCCCTCATGATACCCCAGATTCTGAGCTACCTTTTCTTTCCGCTGCTCAAGTTGCTCTCACTTGTCAAAATTACGAAGACGACCGTGGAAACCTATTGTACGTTGTTGTGGATGAAATAGTGTACAATTGCACGCAATTCGTCCATGAACATCCAGGTGGTTCTCGGGTGATTGAAAACTTCAAAGGTCAAGATTGCTCATGGCAGTTTTGGAGATTCCATTCAGAAAAGAACATGGAGGAGTGGGGGAAGCCGCTGAGAGTTGCGCGTACAAAGGATGTAAGGAACAGATGGAAGGAAAGGCCGAGATGGGTGGGATTGAGGAAGTTTGGTGCGATAGAGGAAGGGGATTGGTGATTCATATACTCTCTCGTCATGATTGTATTAGGGCTTGTAACTGGATTGCTCCTTGGCATTTCTGAATCCATCATAGAGAAAGAAGCATGAAATATATTGGTGTGTCAAAACAGGTAGTACAAAACTACCCTAGCTTCACAATGTGATTATTACTGCTATTGAAAGCTCCGAAAGATGTTAGTATCTTGATGTGGTGAGTTGCGAGTGAACTGTACATCCCAAGGTTGAGCATTTTTGGTCATGTTGAATTTTTCATTAGCCTGACGTTCTTGAACGTTCTCTCTAACCCTAGATAATCAATGCTACGAATGGAACTAAAATACTCATAGATCCCGACCCACATATTGCCTGGAATTCTTACTTGACCGATCCAGTTTGTAGGAAGCGTTGGCAGATAGATCCTACTCCAATATGAAAGTTATGAACACGCAAAGAACCCAACAACGAAGCAATGGAACTGGTAGCGATCTGAGGCTTGCTTTTTTCAGCCATGCAATTATTGACAGAAAGGAAGAGCTCGCTTTTGTGAAAAAGTAGCGGAAGTGAAGGAACTATGGGCTCCTTGAATGAATCAGATTCAGACGAATGTGAGCAAGGCTAGGATGAACTCTGTTTGCAATTGCTTTGTCGCTATGCCGGTTCATGCCAAGGAAGTTCTAGCATTGTCTATTATCTGGATATATACGCCATTTTACCAGTTTTAGGAATGTAAGGTCATGGCTGACGAAAAGCGGAATGCAGTATGCAACGGGAATGCAGTTGGATACAGTTCTCTGCCGAGGAATTTAAAAATTCAGTGAAAATGCTAAAACTCTTGATGCCATACGCTTCGGCTACAGGAAGGGATACATAGAAACACCTCTTGTGAATCAAAGCAATCCTAGTGGTGCTAGGGTGGCAAGACTTCTTGTATTATGTGGGGAGTTGGCCATTCTGTGCTAATAACATTTCCACTAACAGTGGACAACGGCTCAAGGCAGTCATCAGCCAGCTTGCTTTCTCTCTTGTCGATGATATACATAGTTGTGCATGAACTGTAATGAAATTGCGCAGTATGCGACATGTCAAGTGAGGCGGAAGAACTGCCTCCTAGATTTGAACCTAAACGCAACCGATGAGCACTTTCCAACCCGAGTCATACGTTAGAAAGCTTCGCAAGTTGGCTTTTCACTCGATGCTAGGTTAGCGATGGCTCATCGAGATCTCACGAGAAAAGCATGCGTGTTTTACACCATTATCTGCCGCGCATTGAGCAACGCCAAGTCCGCAGCGGGAGCCCCGCAGTCAGTACGTACTTACCCTTTCTGTTACTATCCCCGCCATCTCCGCGATTTTTTCCGCCGCCGGTCTACTACTTCCCCTCTTTACCTGTCCTACGTATTAGCGCATATACAGATAGTTGGTATCAGACGTGGCATGTGCGAATGCGCATCCTTGGCTTTATTAATTGAGCGATTAGACGGCAGCTCGCTTTGCCAACCCACACTCTTAGGATCAACTAGGAAAAAACAGTAGCTTTGCATTCCGAACCATGGCTTCCACCGATTCAGCAAACGGACACATGTCCCTGACGAACTATGTGTCTTTCCAAGATCCGGATACGGGGCGCACCCGCGTTGGCCATTACGATCTCGCGAATGCATCTATCCAGCCATTGGCCTTCTTGTCCGGAACGCCGCTAGACAGCATCTACCAAGTAATCGAAGTTGGTGAATCCAATATCATCCCTTTTGGGAAAACATTACCGGCCTCCGGAACCAGGATCTTGCCACCCTTCACCGGCCGCGATATCTTGTGTGTTGGCAAAAACTATGCAGAACACGCGAAGGAGTTCAATAGCTCAGGTTTCGACAGCTCCGACAAAGTAGACACGCCATCCCATCCCGTCATTTTCACCAAACGTTTCACTTCCATCATTGGAGATGGCGAGGAAATCCTTCCGCATTCGGACTTCACGGAGACAGTCGACTACGAAGGCGAGATTGGTGTTGTCATTGGTAAAGCTGGATTTCGCATCTCAGAAGAAAGCGCAATGGATCACGTGTGGGGCTACACAATTGTGAATGACGTAACAGCGCGTGAGCGTCAAAGAGATCACAAGCAGTTTTACATTGGGAAGTCGCCGGATACGTTCTGCCCCATGGTAAGTTGATGTATACTACTAGTGTGTTCAAGCAACGCCTGACCTAAAATGGTAGGGACCGATTGCTGTGCCAGCGTCCAAGCTAGATAAAGTATTGCAGCTCGAGACATATGTGAATGGCGAGCTACGACAGAAAGCCACAACAAAGGACCTGATCTTTTCCATTTCTTACCTAATCAAGACCATGTCCGAAGGGCAAACACTCATGCCGGGCGATGTTCTTGCTACCGGGACAGTAAGTTCATGTGTTGACGAACGAACCATCAAGCGTACTAACTTGGAGTAAAGCCTGCAGGAGTTGGTATCGGCAAAAACCCACCGGTATATCTCAAGCCGGGTGACACTGTCGCCGTGTCTGTAAGTGGTCTGGGTACCCTCACTAATCGCATTGCAAGTCCAAACTCGAACAACCCAACTATCACCATGGCTGGAAGCACGTTGTCCCACATACAGCCTTGTAACTTGGCTAAGAGCATCGACACCACGTCGCTTACATACATCAACAACAAAACACTTTATTACAAAAGGATCGGTGTACAATCAAAACCACCTATCGTTTTCATCCATGGTCTTGGTGGCACCTCTGACTTCTACACTCCACTAATTCAGTCTCTGGGCCTCGAAAACACACACTCACTGCATCTATTTGACATGGAAGGCCACGGGCTCTCACCATCATCGCCACTTAGCAAAGTGAGCATCGAATCCATTGCCGATGACGTCAATGGCATATTCGAGAAGGCAAACATTGCGCCGGATGCAACGCTTATGGCTCATTCAATGGGATGCCTTGCAGCTGTTCATTTCGCATTGATACATCCAAACAAGATATCGAAACTGATCCTGATTGGGCCGCCACCATCACCTCTACCTGAAGCAGGGAGTGCGGGTGCCCATGCTAGAGCCCAGACGGTGCGGAGTAAGGGTATGCACGCTGTCGTCGACGCCATTGTCGCAGCTAGCACTTCAGACAAGACCAAGGCAACAAATCTGGTGGCAGTAGCGGCAGTGCGCATGTCCTTACTCGGCCAGGATCCGGAGGGGTATGCGAAGGGGTGCACGGCACTTGCGGAGGCAAAGGCACTCGACTTTGCCGCGATCCAACCCAGAACGCTCATTATTACAGGAACTGAAGACAAGGTTTCGCCGCCTCAGTTGTGCGAAAAATACTTGGAAAGGCTAGGAGACAAGGCAAGTCTGCATTTGCTGGAAAATGTGGGGCATTGGCATGTTCTAGAGGACTTTCAAAGTGCTGCGAATGCTGTAAAGACGTTTTTGTAGATGACTCTAGCTACGCTTTGAAATGAATACCTACAGGGTTTAACGCTGTAGTTCCCATGGCCAGCAAAGCTTGGTCCGCGGCAACATGGCGTCCCCCTTCGATTTATTTTAGGCTACTATTCCTTTGGCCATGATGTCAAGATTTTATGTTTTTATTTTGTAATACAGTTTTAGGGTCTTCATATTTGTTTTACTCACTGTGACTGATCCGATCTGAGTACAAAACCCAACGCCCGCTCCAGAACTATCTTCACTACAACCTCGATCATTTGTGGTGCGTTTGGAATTTTGTATACATATGTCATGAGTAATATTTATTGGGGACATATTTTAGCATACCACTTAATTGAACAAAGAGTACATGTTTGTCAAGTAGATTCCTTACCTGTATAACCCAGATTCCATTAATTAATGCGTCAAGAGGACCAGGAGCAATGCATTGCTGAAATACCGTTCGTAGATAGAAATAAGAATCATTTCAGTCCCCATATAAAAGATCGGCATGAAAACACTGTTACCTAGATTGAACTGATGGTATTAACTAAAGTTTCCAACACTTCGGACCTGATAACAAATATGTACCCCGAAAACGGAAGCATCGTGTGAAGGCTGTGCCACATAGATGTAGCAAAAGCTGTGTTGTACACACATAGCAAAAGCGGTGCCGCATAAAGGTAGTGAGGGCGGTGATCAGAATGTCTCTTCTCAATCCAGAAAGCCTGATCTGCATTGCCGTTCTTCTTAGCTTAGCTATTAGGAGGCAACATTCGTCATAAAGTCTCTGTGTGCAGATTAGCCAACGCCTGCTTCGGCAAAACATTAATGGAATCGGCTCATCATGTAGTAGCCAAGCCTCCTCACAGAGTAAGGCTTGTTTTGTTACTACAAGGTTTGTTTTCTCTTACGGATCACTCATGCGCATGGTAGGGCGATCCTGCATTGAAATGTATTCAAGAAAAGCTCGCGGGATCAAATAATCTTCGTGGCCAGATCGCACTCTACTCCATATTCTATTGATTTGTTACAGCTTATAGTGCAAAACATCCATCCAGTTCTATTTGAAAGGGAAAGGCAAGAACAGCTTGTATCATAGGAGGCTCTAAGAACATGATGCACTGAGTGGTTCCATAGGTTGGAAGATGATCCTAACTAAGCCCTGTCAGCTATTGGATTTTAATCCGCCAAGCAAAGCAGATGCAGATCCTGAAGTAAATCAAGCGTATCGCTTTGGTAAGCGCGGAGGATAGCGGAATTCCGTTCTTTTACATTATTGATCATACGATCAATAGCGTCAGCTGCGTAGTCTTTGAGATTCTCTTCGCCGGCAGCCTGTGCTTCATCCCGAACTTCATGAAGACGTTTCAGCCAATACATTCATCGGTACGGTGTGAATCCAGTTGGCGATCGTATTCCCAAGCTTGATTCCACGAAGTTCTGACCGCCCCGGCCAATCGCGCTCGGGCAATCATTCCAAAATGTTTCGGAGAGTTGAATGAAAACGTAGCTGGCCTCCTTGATCCATGCCCAGGCAGCTGGTAGTAGATTTGCAATGGAAAGGCTGCGGATCTCTCGAGAAGGGTCTTCTTGGTCCTGATCGTCCAGGCAGCACAGCGATCGCGTTTCCTCAAATTCGAGCGAAACAAGATAAGTGCAATCTGTGAGACGCTGTGATTGCTTACACGGGTTGAGATCAATTTGGTTAAGAAGGACGCACAGTTAAGGCGATGGCCGCTGGACATGGGGGCGCAATCGTTGATCCAGAAATCTCTCATGTCCGTCGCCAAGAAGGGTAGGTCATTCCAAATAGTACCATGCATTGTGCGAGCGATATCGATGCTGTAGTTACCTGAAACTGGCCTGGTCAGAGGGCCGAGTCCCTGGATGGAGACAATATCAAAGACTAGGCGACCTTGTTCGGCAGTTTCATAGGAAACTACTCGACCTAACTGATAGTAGATATGCCAGAGGGAATGGAGATAGCCTTCAAGGGAATCAACAGCGTCGCCGACGATACAGTAGCAGTCGTTAATAATCCATGTTCGATCGGTAAAAGCACCTATGCAGACCTGCTCAACCTCGCACCGAGCGATGCATTCATGAATGCTTTGCTGGTCGTGAGCAGCGTCATCTAACTTGGTGATGTCTGATGGACCTTTAGGCAAGGGGCTCAAGAGTGGATTGTGGAAGGAGTGCGTAGTGAGAGGAACGTCGACGAGTAGCGTAGAAGAAGTACAGACTTTAGGTAGCGAAGGAGATTAAGTATGTTAGGCACAGTATCCCATACACATAAGGTAAACTGCTGTACACACTGGTCGCTGATATCATGCGAGGGTACTTAAACATTAAATTAAATATAGTGGAGACATTACAGCCATTTAGAATTAACAACCCCCTGCAGCTTTGGGTATACAAAAGACCGCTGCAGGAAGCTAGCAAAATCAAAGGATATACACCTGAAATATTAAACCGCACAATTTCTTACTCCGCATGCAACACTGAGAAATGGCACTTCAAGCACATACGCCCTTGATGTATAACCAGATTCATTATATAAGAGTACAAGTACAGAAGTGGGTATCAAAAGTCCTTGCTGATGCAGTGACAGGGATGTGTTAGCCACATGCCCATTTGAGGGGTAGCACCGCGCTTTGCGACTTCAGCTTCCTGCAGGGATATTTGTCCTGGGCCGAGACGCTTGTTAAACGAGGATGGATTCTTTGATCTATAGAAGAAGAGCGATACAACCGAAAACCATAACATATCGCCGATCTTTAATCTCTTACCTGCTCACCCGATCGTACGTAGGTGTATCCATTTGGTTTCATCACTTACGCGCCCTGTCACACGATCATGTGTTACGAGAAAGGCGCTGCCTTTTGCTGCACTAAAGTTGTAAGCAATGAATGCCTCGTACTTACAACATCTCAGTCTTCTAGATAGACCCATGCTCGATGAGTAAATATCCCGCGTGGGCTGATGGCTAGGCCATGTGCGCAAGGCGTGAACTGCATGTACATAACATTGTAAGTACTTCTGTGTTCATGTACCATCTTCTGGGCTAATAATTCATGTTCTGTTCCTTATTGTCCTTGTGGACTTAAGGATAGGGCAGGATAACCAAGCTAAATGTAGATAACGAATGCAGGGATGAAGCGATCCTGAGGCCCTAGGCGAAGGGTATGCCTAGCATCTATATAATTCTCTGGATATGCGAATAGAAGACCAGTTGACATAATTTTCATGGTGAGAATAGGTAAGGATGCAGGATGCGGCAGCTAAGATAACGAGGCGCAACCCCTTGATCAACTGTTGGTTTCGGGCATACGTCAAGGGTTTTTCTTGTGGCTGCCCTCGGATGCGGTGGAAAATTTTGAGAGTCATGATTTCCAAGACAATCAGGGGAGAAGTATCTGCGCTGGCTTTCATTTTGGAAAATTTGGTTGGTGTGGAAATTACAAGCAACCGGAAACTTGCAAGGCAGATCTTGCTTTCCTATCCAGTTGCAGTTCTGTTATAATCCATATGTTCTAGTGGCTTCCCCACTCCCAAGTTAAAGGCGAATATTGTGTATATCTTTCATAGAGACTCAATATCTCGTTCGTTGTAAACTAGATAATTGCTAGATCTATATCACAACTGGTGTGCTTAGCTGCGCAAGTGCTGTTGTATTCTTTAGGGCTAATGCAGATTGTGGTAAGTGGTTATTGTTTCATATATATATGTATGTATGCTCGAACAGTTGACTTATTGTTGCCACCGCAGGTCTCGAAGGGCCCTGCGTCTGCCAGGGAGGCCACTGCAAGACCTCAACCATATAACAAAAAAGCTAAATAAGAAGGAGCTCCGTCTGCGACCTCGTCTGCTATACTTACTTGGAATAGCTATCGCGATAGTTACTTAGGTATGAATTCATACACTCGTAGTGTTGTGTTAGCTCTACGCACAGGTCAGTTTTTCGAAATTTTGAATATCACGTGACTTAGGCAAATGCTGAAAGGGCTGCTCTTGGATATCCATCACGTATCCTTCGAGCGAGGAAGGCTCAGGAGTTGCACAGTATGAAATCTACCGTCTGATCTTTGGGATGAACTAGAAGGATTCGACCGACAAGTATTCCGATATTTTTGCTCCTCCCTGCCACACCTCTCACAGCATGTGCATTGTCCCAGAATTATTACTGCCAAAAAAGAGCTTTTATGGTAGCAGGGCAATGGAACCTTCAAGTTGACTAATTGTTGAGCTTGTTTGATGTTCCGGTCAGCTGGGGCGCGTCCAGTGAGTTCTTGTGTGTCACTCGCATGTGCCCATTGGCGGAACCAAGATTGTTGTAAAGAAGGTTAGGCTAATCGCAAACTAGGAATCTCCGCGGTAAGTAACAGCAGCAAGTGAATGGACTGAATGATTGTCGCGGGGCGTCCGAATCGTGGTCTGGGGAAAAGCCCGTGAGGCTGAATCCTGCCCTGAGCTGAGGAATGGGGGTCGCAGAATCCAGGCGCCTTGGCAGGTGAAGCTTAACAGTCTGGACCACGTTGGCAATCTCGCTACGATCCACACCACGAAATTTAGCGTACAGCCTCTTTTCTCGCTTCTGCCAATTTTGTCATTATTCAATAAGTGGCAAACCGAATTTGAGTAGTCTGCTGCGTATGAATTCGCGGCGGTGTGAATTTGTATTGCAGTGGTCCAATGGGGAATGTGGGCCCTTGCATGGAACAGCCCGCTTGGGCTTAGTGCAGCCATGTTTTGCATCTGCAAGGGGTCTTGTCGTACCAGGCAGATCGCGACGAACATCGCCATGGCCCGATCGTGTGGTTGTCGGCATCTCGACCTCCTGCCAGCGATACAAGTTGTGGGGCGGAACTTGCCATGAGGCTGAAGGTACACGTAGTTGCTACTTGCCTGAAACGATAGTACAACGTCAGTCCAGAACGCCCTGTATCGCGCTGAGGCCGAGGATACTATACATTGTGACTTGTATATAAGGCCTCATGTCTTGCGAGGCATTTTTCTCACCACTCACCATAACACGATCAATCACGACTACACTACTCAGTCCTTGATACTCATGATTGCTCAATACTTTCACTAACACCAACACTCGCAACAATGGCCCCTCAACTTCTTGCGCTTGCTGCTCTTGCACTCCGTGCCACCACCATGTGCCCTGCCAGCCCTGTGTTACAAGTAACAAGAAGGATTCTCTCCTTGACAAATGACGAGATGGCTGAAGGCCTAAGGACGTCCACGTTAGAAGGTAATAATTAACGCGGGGCAAAGATCACGTAATATAGTATCTCGCTAAGATAGGATATCTAGAGATACTAGACCCTTAGGAGATACTAGAATATCTAGAGAT
>NW_006911595.1:0-14142 GCF_000523455.1 Bipolaris oryzae ATCC 44560
AATATTTTAGTAGTAGTTAAAAGCTTTTTTTTTAGTAGGTATGTATTTTAGTGGGGTGTTGCATTGGGTGAACTGTTGCACGCACTGACCACATCCAGTAGGCTACCTCAGATTGAAGCATCTCGTGTCAGACGGGCCGTGATAGACGTTGCTCAGATGCAATTCGTGAATACGAGTGATGCGATCTCGGTTAGTCAGCCTTGCGTAGAAACTACTCAGCATCAGAGCAGTATTCTGCTCTTGCTACGCCTTGAGACATAGCCATAAATATTATCCTAGGCGACTCGAGCTTAACAGCACGAGAAAAGAGTAATCACATCTGCCCAGCTACAACTCCGGCGAAATCACATGGACTGCAGGTGTCTTCGTATATCAAAACAGAAGACGTCGAATTAAGATTGTTAGTCGCAATCAACGCATCAAGTATATATGCAGGGTTGAAATACTCAAAGAAGCTTGGTCCAATCAGCAAGACGGAAAGGAAACAAAACCCGTTGCGAACACGAAGCCATAGAGTGGGTCAAGACAAGTCGGTAGTAGTTCTAGCCAGCTCTCCATCTACACCTTCACCAAGCGAGTCTGGATTGGAGTAAACATGTTTCAACGCACGAGAGTGGGCCCATTGCTCGGGATCGAGGTCACTTCACCGTCCCGCAACTACCGAACCCTGTGAAGAGAGAAGACTTCTAAATTTAAAAGCCTGGGAGAGCTTGTGATATTGATAAAATAATTCATTATACACAGAGTACTCAAAGTCGCTTTACGAGCAAGGGTTATATCATGGAGGGCTTGCATGCGGAGAAACTCCTGCTAATATCGGTGTTCAACAATCATTTAAGAAGCTGTAAGTGAAACACCCCCCAGCATACTAGGGTTGCGTATAGTTGTGCTTACAACGTCTTTCAGGCGGTTACGATACTCATTCAAGCACCGACGCGTTAGTAGCGCGGTATTTTTCCTGTGGTCGAAGAACGGCATTCACAACGGAACTACCACGGTAGCGAAGAAAAGACCATGTGGAGGCGCATTGTCAGATGATGCAACGCGGGTGACGATATGCTGGGGTTGTGCTGACCCCCGCACCAAATTCCGGGCCGTTGCCTTGGCGGATGCGACATCAGAGCGAGCTTTCCGAGAAGTCGTAAACTGCGTCTGCAGTGCAGGAGATACTCAAAGAATTAATGGCATTAACACTCTATATCTTGTTCGATATTAAGGTACGTAGGGGTTCCTGCATCGACGTGCGGCCAATCCCGCACCCCCGTTGCGCCTAGAGGGATCAGTTTCATCTATTTTGCTAGGTCCTCGTGACGGCCCTCTCCCCACTCTTGCGTCCATCGCATATCAGATAGGATCAATTCACATGCAGTTCTACTTTCAGCTACCGGGAATCTGCATCTGTGCTGTCCTTCTGCTTACCCTCCAATACTCCCAAGAGAGAGCTACTGCTCTGAAGGGTATCACTGTCCGATCCGTCCTCTTCCATTGCGCCTGAGAAACAGGAAAATCGGGAACGCTTCCGGTCCTTGGAACATTGAACAACCAGGAACATGACTCTAGAAGTTTGGAAAACAGCTAGACGTGAAGAGCAGATCGTCCCCGGCCCATGTGTGTGGTACTGGAATCTTGCCGAATCAGGAAAAACATGAAAGCCATCATGTCAGCACGGTCGTAGAATTGTGGGGTATCTTTCTGGAACTTGAGCGCATTTAGAACAACGCCCGGTAGTCGGGAGAACACGACGGCAGATATCCAGGATATTAGCTATTGTTTCCCAGGCCGTTGTTCAAGCGGAGACTAATTCGCCGATGCAGGTAATACAAGTGGGTTAGCGACGCGACGTGTGATTGGCGACTCATATTAAATTCTCCGTCCAGGACCTGCTCACATGAGTAGTTGACGCCCCCATGAGGCTGGTGATAGAACTTGTTCGAGCGGTGGCTTCTGGAGACGCCGTCGGAATCTAGGGAAGCATCGCGACTGATGGAGGACTGAATTATATGAGGACCCACTGAATTTTTCCCCACCGTCTAAAGTCATGATCCTAGACCATGTGGAGTCGTGAAGGTAATTATGGAGAAGTACAAAAGGTCGAGGATACGCACAGGGAAAACAGCACGCATCACAACAGACAATCTTTCCAAGCCAATCAACCGTCGACCATAAATCGCCCACCATGAAGGTTGTATCATTCATTCTCAGTGCTCTGGCCTCCCTCTCGGCCGCTCAGCAAGCCACCCTCTGCAAGGACTTCGAGTACTACTCCAGCAACGGCTACGAGCTCAACAACAACATCTGGGGCCGCAGCTCAGCCACCTCTGGATCTCAATGCACCTATGTCAACAGCGTGAGCTCGACTGGCGCCAAGTGGACCTCCAACTGGCAGTGGCAGGGTGGCCGTGACAACGTCAAGAGCTACGTCTACTCTGGCCGTCAAATCACCAAGAAGCCCGTCAGCCAGTACAACAACCTCGAGACCGAGGCCTACTGGGTCTACGACACCTCCAACATCCGCTGCAATGTTGCCTACGATCTCTTCACCTCTGCCAACGTCAACCACCCCACCAGCAGCGGTGACTACGAGCTCATGGTCTGGTATGTCTTGCATTATCCAAAAAAATCTGTTTCTCCACTATGACATATACTAACGTTTGGGACAATTATAGGCTCGGCAGGTACGATGTGTACCCCATTGGATCCTCGCAAGGGATGGTCAACGTCGCCGGCCGCCAATGGGAACTCTTCTACGGTCTCAACGGCAACATGAAGGTCTACAGCTTCGTTACTCCTTCGGGCCCCATCTACAACTTCAAGGCCAGCATGAAGGACTTCTTCCAGTACCTCGCCAACAACAAGGGTTTCCCTATTACCAGCCAGAACCTCATTAGTAAGTTTATTTCAAGTGACAGGTTGGCGATGATGCAAGATGCTAACACCCATGATAGCCTACCAGTTCGGTACCGAGGCCTTCACTGGTGGCCCCGCCAAGTTCACTGTCAACCAGTGGTCCGCCAACGCTTATTAAATCAGAAACGAAAACACCAACTAAGGTCTTTTTTTTATTTTCCCGCACGGAAAATGCGCCCTTTTTGGTTTGAATCTTTCTGATCAAGCGACACCCAAACGACTATAACCAACTAAACAAAAATTCATACGAGCGGTACTAACGATGGAAACGGTTTACATATTCGAGATGTCTTGAGATGTGTGTGTGTGTGTGTGTGTGTGTGTGTGTGTGTGTTTCTGTTTAATTTTCAACTGTATATATCCAACCTTTACCTTCTTCAAAACCCCCTTCAATTAAACAAAGTCGATGATTGCGCCTTTGCCCTTATCCCAACCATGCATGCTTGTTGTATCACAAACAATCAAACCACCGTTGACTTGCCCTCCCCCCCCTTTCCCAGCCACCCATCCGCCACACACACACACACACACATAATAAAACCTCCGACAATCCTTTCCGCCTTATCCACCTCCGACTTCCAGTATTCCATAAGTGACGCGACACTCTTGCTCCCCATTCGCCACATCCCTCCCAGCCAGTAAATCTCGCTTACTGTAAGAGAAGCCATGGCAGCCCCGCTATTGGCTCGACGCAACGAGGTACGTGCGCACACCCCTCCGACGCTACTACGAGTGCCGAACGAGCGAGCGAGCGAGGTGCCGGGCTGGCGTGTTGTGTATGGATGAGCCAGTTAATGGGCTGAAGCGATATGCGGGTTGGGGATTTGCTGGCGGATGAAGGAAGTGTTTCATGTTTTTGTGTAGTAGTATGGACCCCTTTTTTCGGTTGTTTGGCTTTTTTGGGGATGGGGGGACGGGGCGGATGTAGGTAGGTTGGGGGGTTGATTGGGGAGTTGCGTATTTGACGGTTGTGGATAGGATGGTTGTGGACGGGAGGGAAAGGAGAGAGTAGGGTAGGGATGTGTTGTGGTATTTACAAGTGTAAGTAGTATGGATTCTTTTGTTTTTGATGTTCCTACTACTACTTACTCATTTTTGTCACTATTTCCTCTTTTCCCCTTCCCTTGTTCCCTTATTTTTCTCTTTCTAGAATAGACCTAGACGGCACGTCACTCCCTTGCTATTTGGCCATCTAAACGAGATTCTTTCCTCTTTTGTTTCTATTTTCACCTTCGTCATCTTCAGCACCTCGTGGTTTTTCTCTTCTTGTCTCTCACGCGGACGGGGCACATGGAGAAGTTGCGATAACAGGTGACCGCGAGGAAACTACTAGGCTAGCAACAAGACGTCACTCGGAACTTTTTTTCTCTTACACTTGTACTATTATTTGTACAACACAAACGAGCTCTCGGATACATTCTTCTTCTACTGTTCGGCAAAACAAACGATTTCGGATTACAAAGGACAACTCGGCTGGCTACACTTTGCTTGTTACACGTTCCACGAGCGCGACTAAACAACACGCCATTTTCTCGACTCCCACTACCACCTCGCTGACACAATTATATTTTCGACTCTCGACCTGGACCAAAGGGGGGAAAAAAGGAGGAACGCAACAACTCGCACCACTGCCATCGAATCTCGAATTCAATCCACACACCATCACCAAGCATGCTCTTCCTACCAACCCTCCTCCTCACCTCCACCACCACCACCACCACAACCCTCGCCTCCCCCTTACCCTTCTCAAACTCCTGCACCCCCACCAACCTCCTCCAAAATCCCTCCTTCGAATCCTCCCCCCAGGACCTCTCCCCCTGGCTCTCCCTAGCCACAGGCTCCTTCTCCACCCGCAGCCTCACACGCGACAACCCAGGCGGCCACAACAGCGCAACCGCGTACATCGCCTCATGTAACAGCAGCGCGGATATCTTGTCTACGCTTACGCTGTCACAGTCGTATATTGAAGTGGCGGGTGGAAAGGAGGTGGAGTGTTATGCGTGGGTTAGGGCGGGAAAGGGGGGGAAGGGGAGGGCGAGGGTCGAGGTTTTTCTTGATGGGGGGAGTTGTGGGGGTGGGGTTGAGGTTGGGGAGGGACAGGAAGAGGAGGAGTGGGTGAAGGTTGGGGGGAGGGTGGTTGTGCAGGATGTGGGAGCGGGGGGTGTGGGACATACGGTTGCGGTTACGGTGCAGGGGTATGGGGCTGAGGGGGATGAAGGGTGGAGTATTGCGATTGATGATGTTGGGGTTGTTGTTGGATGCTGATGTTGTTGTTGTTGTTTTTTTGTCAGAAGAACTGGGACTATGGATATCAGGGACGCGACCACCGGAGGAGAAAGGAGTACGGTGCTAAGGATACGGAGGCCAAGTGATACTAATCGAATAGTAATAGACACCAGCACATGGTATACAAACCATGCTAATAGATATTTCTTATATCCTTCACTGGGATTCCAATTTCCAACCGAAACTTTAATATCAGCATGACTCCATAAGTTTTGTAGGTGATTGTTGCGTGTGGACTTGAATGTTGCTTTGGATATCTTTTTTTTTCAAAATGAGCATCCCCGACTGAAAGGGTATGGAGACAATAAAGCCTATCTTAGGCAGGCAGTCTAGAAATCTATTCGTAAATAATCGTGACAAAAAGACACATGATTGCGAGGCCCCCTTGGTAAGTATAGAATAGATGTGTAACGCCATCAACAAAACCATGCTCCTCTCTAACCAACAAAGAGCGTTCCCAGTATGTGAGGTAATACACCAAACGAGGGTGGCATGTTTCGTACGCGATCGAGGTGGCGGACGTGGTATTCAAAGTCTAGTTCGCGCCCGTCATCCACAAATGCAAATTGGTATAGGAAATAGCGCTTAGAAAGCACCATATTCTTGATTTGGCGGGAGGTCATAATTTTCCTCGTGGAGACCTTTGAGTGCCTCCTCACCATCTTTGGTAAGGTCCGGTTTGCCAACAGGCGTGACGGCTCCGGTGAAGAATCGCGGCTGCCACTCCTTGTCGGCTGCCTTGCGCTCTGCAGCCTTTTGCCGTTGCTTCTCTTCAATCTCGGTCTTCAAGGTAGTAGCCACACTGTATTGCCTGCCTACTATGGCGTTTGTGACACCTTCCCAGAATTTGAGAGACTCATTAGGAAGTTGCTTCTCAATCGGTGGTACAATCTTGGCGACGGGGTCGAGTGGGTTGAGGTCGATGATGAGGTTCTTCTCCTGATCAAATGTTAAGAGCTGGCAGCCAAATCCCTATTCAGTGTACTTACGGAGACCTTGGCAAAGGGCTTGCTTCCGAGAGTGTAATAAACCTTGTCTTGCCAGCTACCCTCTATCCGGCCAAGAACATCTTTGTCTGAAACATCTTTGATCTTTGTTATGGTGTCGTTGTTTGGGTCATATTTGAAGATGACTCCCATGACCTTATTTTGGGACCGGCCGAGCCAGCCTTCTTCCTGGTACTCTAGGATAACCTTCAATCCGGTCTTTGGGCAGGTGATGAAGCAGCTGTCAGCGACGGAAACGTTCAAGGAGCCTGTTCGTCCGGTCAGTCGGTCGGCGCCAATTCTAACAGCGAGCACATACCTCGTAGGATACCTCCCAGGTAAGCCGCTGGATGGGTGAGTTGGTATTCCTCGTTGTCACGGTTCTTCAGGGTGATGAAGATTCCCAAGTTGTGAGCCCCAGCTGCAACACGCACGCTCGTACCAGTAAACTTTGCGCTTATCTGATCATATCCTCGTGCACTGATTCCCTTTTCCGGGCAATCGACATAGAAAGCTGAAACCGGGGGGTGATGTGATGTCTGTTCGGTAAGGTAGGAGACGGTCACCTTCTTGCCACTGCCTTTGGTGCTACTGGCAGCGCTGGTGGGAGCCGAGTTGGGCGTCTTGAGCGTGGGATGCGTGTCTTCGATTTGCCAGTTACACTGCAAGTGTTAGCAAGCAGCTTCATCCAAAGCTATTCCAGCCACATACCCTGAAGAACTCGCCCAAGGTGGAGTTGTAGGGCTTGCATGGCTTGCCTTTGACGTATTTCTGCGCCAGTGTCAGCTATGTCATCGGGATTTGTAGGTGCAGCATACCAGGTCCTTGGTGAACCAGAAGCGCAGGCATCCCAGCATGCGGCCGAGATCGTCATCTGAGTCTCCGATGCTGCACGAGTTAGTGTTTTCTCTTGAAAGGAGCATGTAAGCTGCACTGACCTGATGAATGTGTCGGGTCTGTCCAAGTAGTGCCAGTACTCTGTTATCCCATCAGATCATGTGTATCGCGGCCAGGTATCTAGTCTACATACCCAAGTTTGGTCGGGGCTCGAGGAGTTGTGCGGGAAGAGAGAATCGGACGGCAGCGAGGTCGGAGACGCCAATGAACCTACAAGCAGCACACAGTCAGTCTTCTGAGGGAGCACAGCGACCAAGCGGTGCAACGTTACCTCCTCAATATGCCCAAGAACGTCTTGAACTTGGAGCTGTCATCGGGAGCCTTTTCGGCGGCGGCATTTGAAGGAGTAGGCGCTCGGGAATTGTCACCGGAGTTGAGGGTAGACGCGGGTGCCGAGGCCGACTGGGCCTTCTCAGGGGCGAGGTCCGCCATGGCAGTTTGGCGTATATATGGATGTGTGGTCGTCAAGATGGGTGGTGTCGGGCGGGGATAGAGGCCAGAGCAGTATTGCGGAGAAGGGTCGGGATGTGGTTGGGGGTTTGGTGTTGAGGCGGTGCGCTTTTGCAATGTTCTTAGTGTTAGCGCGCGCGCGGAGGAACTGACTGACGTAGCGCAGCCGATAGCCTTGAACCTTGCTGCAGCGGGGTAGGGGCCTAGCCACCCGTGGAGAAGACGCCACTTGCCCTCTGTGCACTACACTTGCACCCTCACGCCCTCTCTACCCACTCGTGCCTATACAGACGTCCATACTACAACTCACACCAACACCATCGTGCTCGCATCCACGGCCTGAACAAGCGCTTTGGTCACACGGTTGCCGTTCCGCTTTGCAGCGCTTGGCGCGCCGTTATCGTCCATCATGCGGTCTGCGGCAAGACGAAACATGCAATAGGGTCATGCACTGTCAGATCGTGCACCCCTTGATTGGATCTACACTCGCCCTCCACCGCCCCCTACCATGTTTCACCGCACTGTGGCGTCTTCAGAGTTCCATGAGGCGTGTGAGAGCTCGCCACACGCGTTTCCCACCCATATCCGCTACTCTTCAAGTGATAACGTATCCTGACCTTGAACCTGCCCACACGGGGCTAATGTCTGACCAAAGAGATCGGCAATGCAGACGGTCATCCATCCAACTAGCAGCCAGCACCAGCCGCCCTCGTAAAAAGTCTCGTCAATCGTCCCAGTCTCGCCAAACCCCAATTTCACACGCCTGAGGAGTGTTGACATACATCTCCACGTCGTACCACTCCTCCACCGGTCCGCTAGGGCCCGACAATCTGTCCAGCACAAGCCACACATCCCCCTGCCTACAGTCCATCGGATCAATGTCGACGCTCTCGGACCGAACCGTGGCTGAGTCTGCATACTCCCCCTGTTCGCTAGCAATGATGATTCTGCGCTCGGGACCCCGTCCCAGTTCAACACTGAGCCGCAGCGGGCTGCGCGCTAGCTTGCCCAGATCCATTGCCCGAGGGCTTGTTGCCTTCAAGAACCGCGCAATAATTGTATATGATGCCAACCGATGCAAACGAAGTGGTGCAGCCACCTTGTGTACATGTGCACCAAAACATGCTGGAGCAAGCTTCATCGAGAGCAGCCCTGCCCCGTCCCGCGCTATCGGCGTTAACCCCACCTGGCTGCTACTGTCCACTCGCAGTGTATAGTCCCCGGTCAGTCCCGCTTCGAATAGCGAACATATGATGGTATAGTATCCCGGCTGAAGATCTTTGATCTGGGCAAAAACACATCCACTGCGGTGGTTGCCCGAGTCTGCCAGCACATCCCGGCTTTGTAGTCGATACAGCCTTTTCCCGTGTCCAAATGCAAGCTTGACGTGTAAAGGATGTTCGTGATTTGTACTCGTCAGTAGAATCGCTAGCGAACCGCGTTCCCGCACGTGAAGTGAGTATTGGGGATTGTCAAAGTAGTTGGGCGAGTCTGTGCTGCCGCCTGCCGTCTGTCTTGTCCAAGCTCCGGTTTGAATCTCTTGCAACGGAAGTCGTTTTGTCGCTGGCTCAAGTGTCATGGGCGTATTGGCAAATGCCGATAGCGAAAATGTGTACTTTGACCGAGGCAAGTCGTCCTGGTCAATCACTACCGTGTACGTCGTGTTGGCATCCATATCGCTGCGGAGGAGGCATTGAGGTGTCGTCACGTAGTCGCTCGATTCTAGGTACGTGTCCTTGATGTAAATCCGCTCTCCGTGTCCAGTACAGATATAGATGCTCATGTAACCCTTTGGCGCCTCTCCGCTGCCACCAAACTGAGTGTCATTACGAACGCTCCCATCGTTAAATACGTCCGAATCTTCCTTTGTGGTTTCTTGTGCATCCCGGAAATGACGGCTCAAAAGAAGCCAGACGGGCCCGGCACCTTTGGATGTAAATGCAAATTGTGGATTGTTGACTATGCATCCGGCTGGTGTTGACGCATTGATGTCCCACTCGAAATGGATATCTTGACGATAACGAAAAAGTCCAGGATTCCAGTTGAGATATAAACTCTCAAAATGCTGTATGACCTGCTCAAGCCCTATCCAGAACGTTGTTGGGTGAGGCCGATCTTGTGTTGGGACGCTGTCTCTGTGGTAGACCTCCACACTGGTATTGGGCTCTCCAGCAGTAGAATTGTCCATGGCAGCTACGGCACATGGGCGAGGTCCACGCCAACCCTTGCCTTCAATCCATGGATTCTTGACGAGCAACAGACGGTCGTGCTCCGTCTCCTTCATGTCGAGTATGACATAGCTGTGTTGGCCCTCGAGTCCAAATTCACGCTCTTGCTTAGTTGACATTTTGCCTGTGCCTGCAGTGACCAAAACGTCTCCATACATGAAAGCGTTGTAGATGCGCTTCCATAACTGATCAGGCACTGTGTCCGTCCTGCAAATCCGTTAGCGTACCTCGGAGCGAGCCTAAGAAAACATATAGCATACTCTTGTAGGAAGACTTGTTCCGGAATCCACCCAGTCATTGCCCATAGGTCACCACACGAGTTACTACCGGGGAAGTCGTAACCACCACGGACTTTGAGATAGGCCTTCTCGAGTAATGCTGGCCACAACAAGGCTGGGTTACGACGGTCGATGACGTGGAGTACCCGGTGAGTTTTTGAAACAGGCAGTCGGTCGTCGATGACAACTTTCCTCCAACAACCGTTGAAGTTGAGTCGCACAACATATTTGCCATTTGACGATGGCACTGGTTTTCCACGCTGTTTATCAAATGGGTATAGCTTGTTGGTGAGAATCTGTAATGGTCAATATCAAACCTGCCCTGGGTCTAGAAGACGAACCTGTTCATGCCCACGCTCTGAGCGAGCAATACCAGCACATAGACTTGTGACCACCGAACAATCCGAAGCTGCATCCTGTACGAGATCCAGAGGTTTCGAGCTAGACATTAAAGGTCCGGCGCCATTGGTGCTATCGGAGGATAATGAAGGCGGTGGTATAGCTTCTTTTGCCCGCAGCCAGTCCAAGAAGAATTGCTGTTGGTATGGAGAAAGACTGAGATCACCCATGTCAATAAAACCCCCGTCTCCATGAAGTGAAGTGAACTCGTCCGCGGATGGCTCCTTGGTCCAGGGCGGAAATTTGTAGCCGTTAACCATAGAGGCCTTTAGTAAGATGATTTCCTCCCTCTTAGAGAGTTGCCTGCTTGACATGGGCTCGCGCAATCTATATATCTGGGGATGGGAAGCTGCCGCTCGTGAGGGAGAAGCTTCACTCATATTGGGCAGTGGCGAGTGAGAAAGTGTGCTGACAGGATAGGGTTGCGAGGACGACTTTAGACTTGGGTTAGATACAGTGTCGATATCAAGGGCGTTAGTGGGTTTGGTATTAGGGCTGTTTTGGTAGGACGCATCGGGCGTTGAGGCAGAGGAAAGGCCATGACGAGAAGAGCTTGACTTTGTGATAGTGTCTTGGAAAGTCGATGATGAATCTGCTGCTACTGCGACTTGCGTGGCCCACTGTCCAATGTGGTGGCTTTTGGAGTTAGTTGGCTGTGGCTTCGCAGATTGTGTCCACATTCCAGTCTTCTTGATGCGGTCGGCAACATTCATTATTTCGCCACATTGTGCTTTGAGCAGCTTCTTCTCATCTTGGTTTGACGTCAACTTGAGCGCTTTCATGAGATTCTCAGCTGCGCTAATGGCCAAAGTGAGAGCCTCATCTTTGGTAGCAGCCGTATCCAGTTGAGAGCGGTAGTTCTAGAGAGCCGCACATCAGTAAGCGGTGCTGTTCAAGGGTCACTATTGTAGTGGGAGGGCTGGCTGCGATATCACATACGCTTGCAGCAGCTTTGCAAGCCTCGAGCTGAGTGGCGCGGTCTGCCATGATAAAAAGCACAAACGCAGCAACGGAGCAGGGATTTGATCAATACGGCACGGAGAATACGAGACTACCTGTAGTGGGTCATGCCGATAAAGTCACCGGGGGTTGAGGTCAGAGGTAAGCCAGAAATGGTGATGGTGTTGTGGTGTTGTTGCCCGGAGAGTTACAAGGTTTAGCGCGACGCACGCTCCTGCCCGAGCAAAGTCGCGACTGCCATGTGAGCCAGACACAAACAATTGGGGGCAGGCAGTAGACCGTGTCTTTTTTCTTTCTTTCTCAATCTCTAAAACGATTCAATTTTTTTATACTGTTCTAGTTATGGCGTCTGGACTTATCAACTCCAGGCCCAATAAGAAGTCATGCTGTAGACGCCTCTGGTGTGTCGTCATACATGGGCCCGAAACTGAACCTCGGCCTCTGGGACCTCGGGAGAGGTCAGCCATGCCTGCGACCGCGCTATCACGTTGCGGAGCGTCACAATCGTCCCTTGCCCACTTTTTCTACACCTCCGATGCTGCCATCTTGAACCTTTACTTGGCTTGCTTGCTCTACCATGAGATAGCTGCAACTACACTCCAACAACACCGTCACTCCTCATAGCCGATTGCGTGCTCTGTCCCTCAGCGCAGTGCTCGAGCCGTCTCTCCGATAACCGCTTCCCACAATCGCTACCATGGGCGGACAGTCCAAAGTAGAGACCCTGCCGCCATGGGGTAATGCTGTTGCCGGCGCTGCTGGCGCAGTCATTGCAAACACTCTTGTCTACCCATTGGATTTGTGCGTATCTCCGCCAACGTGCCCTCTTGCTCACTTGAGGCACACGCTAACGGATTCCCCAGGATCAAGACGCGGTTACAAGTCCAGGTCAAGCGCTCTCCCACCGCAGACGCCACCAATCCTGCTGATGACGAGCACTACGATAGTGCGCTCGATGCGATACGAAAAGTCTTTGCCCAGGAGGGCTTGTCGGGTCTGTATGCCGGCATGGGAGGTGCGCTGCTCGGCGTAGCCTCCACAAACTTTGCCTACTTTTACTGGTACACGATTGTCCGCACTCTCTACATGTCCAACCGCGCACTGCAAACGCCGCCCGGTACTGCTGTCGAGCTTTCGCTAGGAGCCGTTGCTGGCGCCCTCGCCCAGCTGTTCACTATCCCCGTTGCGGTAGTGACAACGAGGCAGCAGACCATGAGCAAGGCAGAGCGCAAGGGCATGATTGCCACTGCCATGGACGTAGTCAATGGTGAAGACGGTTGGACCGGCCTCTGGCGAGGCCTGAGGGCGAGTTTGGTTCTGGTCATCAACCCCTCCATCACGTATGGTGCCTATCAACGGCTGCGCGAGGTTCTGTACCCAGGAAAGAAGAACCTGAAGCCCATGGAGGCCTTTCGTAAGTTACTCTCTCGACACTGGGCTTCTGTTTTTATGCACTGTGAACAAGGAAAACTAACACGCAACAGTCCTCGGCTCGCTTTCCAAAATGCTCGCAACAATCGCGACACAACCCCTCATTGTCGCAAAAGTCGGCCTGCAGTCAAAACCACCGCCATCCAGGAACGGCAAGCCCTTCAAGTCCTTTACGGAAGTCATGCAATATATTATCGAGCACGAAGGCGCCACGGCGCTATTCAAGGGCATCGGACCCCAGATTCTCAAGGGCCTTCTTGTCCAGGGTTTCCTCATGATGACCAAGGAGCGCATCGAACTTTCTTTCATTCTACTTTTCCGTTACTTCAGACAGGTGCGCGCCCAGAAGCTGCAGAAACTGGCAAATCTAGCGGCCGAGAAGGCGGGTCAGGCAGCTCCTATCCTTGTCAAGTAAAGAGAGAGAGAGAAAGAGCTCTTTATGTCCCGTTGTTGAGAGGTTTACGCAATCATTTCAGGTGTATATATACCCTGGTTTGGCCCTAGTCTTTTTTTTGGTTCTGAATGTGCCGCGTTGCGATGGCGTTTAGATTTGTTGTTTAAGCATATTACGGATTTTATATGTTGTTAGCGGTATAGATCCAATAAACGTCTTTTTTCTTCTTTGGAGATTTTGCACGTGTTTAAACATTTGCTTTGTGAATGTCGTTTTGATAAATAGATGCACATGCGGCTTGCATTCTTTCAACAGCGTAGACGTGAAAGAAAGCTTAGATTGAACATCACTCTTTACCATCAATAACTTATTCCTCCTCTCGCTTAGCCGGCTCGGACTAGAATTGTAGAGGTAATACCGAGAGCGAATTTTTTTTTGATCTGAGACCTCTCAGTGAAGACAATCTGACTTGGCTTTTTTTTTGTTCGTCCTGCACGATGAGTCTGCTGAAATGTGTGTGTGTGTGTGTGTGTGTTTAGCAAATCTTCTTAGTACCAGTAAGCCATCTCTCTCTCTCTCTTTCTCACATACAGCAAAGATTCATCTTTTTTTTTACGCAAAATATCGACACAAACTACAGCCAAGATGGACAGATATCGAATCTACATGATTCTCTCGATTCCTCCCCTGGTCCCAGTGTTAATTGTAACCAATACGTCGAGATCCCCAGGCTATTATAAGTCCCAACGTATAAGAACGTTGGGTTAATGCAGTATGGGCGTAGGCCCATGGCACGACAGGATCGATATAAAAAATCTGCAAGTTAGTTTGAGTAGAATGCTATTCGGTGTTGTAAAGCAGAGTTGTGTAGAGGTCTATTGAGGTGGTGAGATTAAGATGATATCTTGCTTTTTGACCCCCCCCCC
>NW_006911596.1:0-13910 GCF_000523455.1 Bipolaris oryzae ATCC 44560
GCAACCGTATCGGTTAGCACTTTATACACATTCTTTGACTGGCTACTTAGCCAGCGCCAGGGCAAAGGTGGGAGGAAACGCCGAGGAACCAAGTTCTCTAGCTCCCTAGGAACGTACTGGAAGGTTTTCCGGCTCGTGTATGAAAGAGCAACTGGTGTGAAACTAGACGGAAAGATGAATCGGAGCATGCACAAGGTATATTAATCTAGATTTCTAATTATAGTCTCACATAAGCATATATGTCTAACATAAATAATAGGTACTTCGGAAGCTAGCAAAGAAGCACGATCTAAAAAAGATCGGTCGGGATAAAGCCTGCATGTATGTCGAGGATCTGGCTCGAGTACTGCAAACGAATCTGGTAACAACCGAAAAGAGATATCCTCACGGTCGCTATAGGATACAAGCCCAGCTCTACCTACAACTTGGCGGGTTTACAGCGAATCGGCCCCAGGCCCTCCTTAATCTCTGCTATCGCCATATACAAGTTACACTTCTACGTGATCCTGAGGGCGGCCCTCATCGAGTGCTCCTAGAGTTCACTTTTGAATTTACAAATGAGTTTCTTGGTATCAAAGACCTGTATGTTATCATTATATACAGGAAAGCTATGCGCTGATTAAATTTTCCTTAAGGAACACTTTTCCTCTTCCTGAGATTATGTACGATCAGACACTCCTCTTCAGTCCTCACGTCTTCCTCCTTGGGCTGCTCTTCTACGATCGGGCGTTTGCAGCCTACAATCTAACTTCGCCAGAGGAACTGAGCAGACTCAAGATCCCGCTAGGTCGCAATGAGCTCCCTCTACGCCTGAATCGGACGTTGGACAATATCCCAGTGTTTCGGAAAGCAGTGCAGACTTCAAGTGGTTGGGAAATCTCTCCTAACGAACCTCTTCCTTACTCCACTCTGCTTCCATGGATCCGGACTTTGGGTGAGATCACGGGATTCGCCCAAGTCACCCGTCCTTATTCGCTGAGATACGCCGGAGGGAAGGCGTTCAATGAGAACGGTAAGTACATCTCTTCAATCTAAACTCCATAATGCAGGATGTGGAGTTAACGTAGCGTGCAGGCAATGTCAGTGAGGCCATGCAGAATCTGATGATGGGCCATGCCAGCATCACGACATTTTTGAAGCATTATCTCTCACGACGTATTACAGTTGATACTCAGGCTGTTGTAAGAGGCATCCAGCCACAAGCAGCTCTCATGCGGTCGGCTTGTACTCTAAGCCGCTCCGTTGATCGTCGTCGGCCACGAAGACTTACTGAGGAGCAGTCTGCATCTGTAGACGATGATCCTTCTATCTGCTCTCTTCTCAACCAACGAGAGCGCCTCAAACGTACCGTTCGTAATGCAACAAAACAGCCCACGTACAAAGCGCTCACCACCAAGATTAACCAGGAGAGGCAGCGTCGGCGGCACGCCCTTCTCAAGGACGTTAAAGAACGGTGGGAGTTTGAGCAGCCTGTGCGTGATGTCGAGCGGCAGCTTGCTGGGTTAGAAACTAATGATGATCTGGAGCTGATTTACGACATTATGCTCCCAGCCCAAGAAAAGCTATGCGACTCAGTCTTGTCGAAACCAGGAGCCACTATGGAAGAGGAGGTCGCCAGGCGTAATTGCGCTATCCATGCGGTCACCCTATATTGTGGCATGGAAGAGGGGGGGATGAACCCTATCCGAAAAGGGGACCGAAGCAGGAACGCTGCCCTACCCGCCAAGAGCCAACCAGGATACGAGGAAGAAGCAGTAGAGTTAGCCAAAGTCTCTGTGTACAAGGAAAAAAGGCCGAGGGTATGTTTCCTTTGCCTAGGCAACGAAGAGCTGCCGCTGGCACAGCGCATATATGCTTTTAGCACTCCAGGCGATCTTAGCAAGCATTTTGGACGTAAGCACTTAAAAAACATCCAGAGTGGGAGGGATCTTCGCTGCAAGCTTTGTATGGTGCCCTTGGTAGACAAGACGCACTTGCAACGACATGCTCAAGAAATTCACGGAACTGTGTCCCCTAGACGTTCTTATAGTTACTGCTAGACCTAGACTGTCGTCTTAGATTATAAAGAAAATCCAAAACTTAACATAGCGATTGAGCTTTTCACAGGTGGCGTGAGTTGTTCAATCAAAATGTCCCTAGTATTAGTAACCGTGTTGTGTGCTTCCTCAACAAACGGTTAGCTGCATCATTGTCGTGTTTGCTAACAACGTGTTGTCACTCTTCCAGCATTCTTGTGAGACAGTTCTTGTTTTCGTGTCTAGACAGATATATGAGCTGTACTTCTATAGGGATCTCTCTACTACAGCGACGTAGTTGCTCTCTATTTTGGTACTTGTATTGGCTTGCTGAGCCACACTGGCCTTCGACCTAAAATTTGCGCCCCTAGAGGTTGACTGCGGAAAGTTACAGCTAGTTGTTCTACCACGCGATGCCGAGGTAGGATGAATATTATCCTAGGTGGCTTTCTGGGAGAGTAACTCGAAACAGCCTATATGACCTGATAGCTCAATGTGTTCTTGAGCTCTCGCATGAGACCAACCAAAACTATACTATCTATATCGAAGAGCTGGGACAAGGAGACTCTGAAGTTATAGTCATAGTTGTCAAGAACGAGAGCACCTACTGCTTCCATATGGCGATCACGGGTACCAATACAGACGTCGAGAACGCAAAGGCGGTCTATTCCTAGGCAATCTTGTATAGGAGCACGAGGGATGATCCTGACCTGTATCACGCTGTTTACGACAGCCTTACGCATATGGTTTTCTTTTGCCGATGTAACCCCTCAAAGGAAGACATTGAGGACGTGTCCTGTTACTCAATGCACGGAGAAGCAAACAAGGTAACACAGTGGTTGAAGACATACATCATCTTAAACGCGGAAGTCTTGCATAGGTAAAGAAAGGGTCATCAAGGCTGTAAATAGCTTGATCAAACACGCCTTATTGCTGCATTAACAGCATTGTCGTGCGCTCTTAGTGCAGCAGATAATATTTTAGAAATTGATTGTCTAAAACAGCCACTTCTGACGGATTTGCTTGTCTTGAGATCGTCTCTAACGTCCCTTACTGCGTAGCGAGACACTACGTGGCGAGACAAACGAAAGATACTTCGACTTTCAGCAACCAGAAAGCTTATGCGTACAACGAATATTGCCATAATTTTACAGAAATGACCTCGTGCACTGAATTCTCTAAAATCACGTTTGCATTGTGATTTCCTAGCCTAGTTTGTACAGCTCATCCTAGCTAATACAAAATGACCCCGCATTTCTGGCCTTATTATCCACGGACAATTTACTATGAGGTCTGTGGCTCTGCGGATTGTACAAGCGCTCGGAACATAATTAATCGACTCAAGATTGAGAGTAGTGCCAAGATAAGCACGGCCACGACGCTTACCCAGCGTCGAAACTAGCCTTGACACAGCCATCCTACATACTTCGAGATGCCGCTTCTTCACCTGGCGAATGAATTACTCTGCTCCATTTCGGAAAACCTGCAATTAGAGAGAGACATCAACGCATTTGCACAAACCAACCGTCGCCTTTATCATTTGCTAAACAGTTATCTCTACCGTTACAACATACGACATTCAGAAAGCTCGGCGTTATGGTGGGCTGCCCGACATGGCCAAGAGGCAACGGCTCAAAAGTTGCTCGAAGAGAGAGCCGATGACCAAGGCGCAAATGACTGGTATTGGCTTCTGTGCGTGGCAGCAGAGCAGGGGCATAAAGGGATGGTAAAACTGCTTCTCGACAAGGATGCCGCCGGTGACGGTCAGGGTGGAGGGTATGGCGATGCACTCCAGGCGGCTTCATATAAAGGCAGCTTGCAGGTTATGAAGCTGCTGCTTGACAAGGGCGCAGACGTTAACGCGCAGGGTGGACAGTTTGGTAACGCACTCCAGGTAGCTTCATATGGAGGCCATGAGTCGATCGTGAAGCTACTGCTCGAGAGGGGCGCACAGCAGCAGCTATAGGTTATTGCAATAGGAACACGCTGATGAACATGTCCAAGATATTAATGTAATTTAGCGCTAATTGCTCGCTGTTGCTATAAGTCTGTAATGAAAATCCCAACTTTTTCAATCTTGGGAGCCTGGCAACAAAAGGCGCATCCCTCCAAGTCCCCATTGCCCCAAATGCTGTTGGATGAACTCAATACAACGCAGGAACGTCTGCCTGCCACCATGGCAGGCCCCACTCTCTAAATGCTGAGCTAGTCCACTGAGAGTTGTAAATTGCTTTGCTTTTCCTTGCTTTGTTTCAGCCTTGCTGGAGTTGATTGAGAGGAGGTTACGTGGGCAGTGGTAGACCTTATCACAGTGTGCTGGAGATACTATGTGCTGCTGAAGAGCCTGTATCGTACGAAAGGCTTTGGACTTCCTTGGACAAAGTGGACAACGGAGTTCAGGCTTAATTCCGTCAATCACGTGTCTACTTCCAAGCGAGAGACGACTATCCTCAAGCGGTGTCCAATCTACTAGACTACCCTCTACACTACCCTGAGAGTGTGTGGGAGTGACCAGTAGCCAGCCATCTGAACTATCGAGAGACGCTGTTGGCGTTCCAGAATCAGGAGATAAACCATGTGCCGACAAGTAAGTGGAGCTCGAAGGCGTGAGTTTTGGGAGGGTGTGGATCGTGTGATCTTTGTCGTATAGCTGAACGATGTCGTAGATGTCATCACGGTCCATGCCTGAACAGCACTTTCCACTTTCCAGATGGTGCAGCAGAGCCGACGGTGCACTGAACTTTCTTTTGCATCCTTTCCCTATGGGACAGCTTAGAGCACTAAGTGGCTTGTGCTTGATCGACTCACAATGTTGTTGAAAAGACTGAAGAGACGGAAAGGTTCGCTGACATTTCTTGCATGTCCGATCACCCGCACTTGCTGTGGTGACTTTTTCCGCCTTTCTTGCATTGCCGTGGGGCTGTTGCTGGAGAGGGTTCCGATGCACAAGTCTCGCCATATGCGCGTTCAAGGCGTGGATATCTTTGAAAGAGATGTCACAGTTGCAACAACGATACTCGGAAGCATGGAGCTCTACCTCGCAGTGATTTTTCCAAGCGCTCTGGCTTTCGAAGGGGAGGTCGCATTCCGAACAGAAACAATGCCCAGTAGCAATGTAGTGGTCTTCAAAGATATCCAGGCGCTCACAGAGTTTGCCGCAATAGCCACATTTGCGAATGGTAAAGTTGTACTGAGCCACTGGAGGATGTCTGCAACTACCTCTACAGACATGTGAGGGAAAGTGACCTCGCGCCCTTCGATGTTCTTCCAGATCAATCGCATACGTATAGGTGCGGCCACAGAAGCATTCAAAAAGATCGGATGTGCGAAGCGTCATTTCGGCGATCAGTTCGATAGCTGGTACGTTCGTCACGATCAGGCGCAATGAAAGATGACTAGATGATCAAGAGAGCGATAGAAAAACCACAGATACATAGTTGTGACGCGAGCTTTTTATCCACTCCGCGAGTTCGTTTGTTACAGTATGCCAATAGGAAGATTAAGCCCCAGCCCCGCTCCAGTGATATATAGAAACCTCGTTATGCACCAATAAAACTCAAGAAATAATAGTAAAGAATGATAGAACTTGGTTGACACCAACCAGAAAAGTTCACTAATGAGTTGCGTCCGCCTTGGCCCGAACTTTGCCTTTGCACCTGCCCCGCACCACGTTGGGAGTACAGTAACGTTTGCCCCTGTTTGACGAGAAACGCTTTGTGCCGAGAACGACCAATCGGATCGCAAGGATCATAGACTTCTCTATAACCGTTGCGATCCGATTAGCCATTCTCGGCACATAGGGTTTCTCATCAAAGAGTGACAGACGTTACACTAATTCCTCGCCTCCTCTAAGCAGACGCCCACGTGTAATGTATTGCACCGACAAGTAGCCCGCCCTGCTCAGAAAGAGATCGTGGAAGTTATGCTAATAGATCGTAGAATCGATCTATTAACACATCCTCATAATAATTATACTGGCAATGTTGAAAACGATTCTGTTAACAAGGCTGCACACGATCACTGTACTTAGTGAACAATGATGCGTTGTGGATTGGGTACTCTGCTTTCCATGGCTGGTCTAAAGACTATTATCCTGATCTCTGTGGTTACGATTTTTGATTGAGCAATTAGTTACACTCTCTTGGATTTGTGAAGAAAGAGGGGCTTGTTAAGCTTATGCTTTGGACACTATGATCATTGTTCTCCCCGACGTACGCTGAACCTGAATTTTTCAAATCGCAATGACGTTAACTACTCATACAAAATTCATTTATAACCTCTAGCTTCTTCCCAATAATATAGCTTGTGAATTGCTTTCCTGTTATCTGTGTCATAAATGGATCCAGAATATCTTTCTTCAGGAATTCTAAGCAATTAGCCCTCAACTTGAATGATATTTTAAAACCATTTAGAAGTAGTCAAAGGTAGAAAATTGTTAGGTGTCATACCTCCTATGGAGTTGGGGTTAAAACCACAGCGGCACAAGCAGCCTGACAAGTACCAAAGGCGGTATTGCA
The DNA here is from genome assembly GCF_000523455.1 of Bipolaris oryzae ATCC 44560. Taxonomy (NCBI): domain Eukaryota; kingdom Fungi; phylum Ascomycota; class Dothideomycetes; order Pleosporales; family Pleosporaceae; genus Bipolaris; species Bipolaris oryzae. The sequence continues at coordinate 6,533 of NW_006911596.1, forward strand.
TGCAATGATGCTAGCAGGTGCGGAAGCACCAAGAGTGGCCCCCCAGGTAAATCCAGCTGCAGAGTAGCAGGCCATAACTACCGCAGAACAGCCCGCCTGACATAATCCGTAGGCCGCTGGTCCCGCTGAAGCCAGACTGGCAAAAGCAAGTGTGATTAAAGTAATTAAGAGCAACAATGCCATAAGGTGAGCGCGGTGAGAATGCTTAAGTAAACCTGTGAGGGTAAATGGAGAGATTCGCGGACTTTTGGATTATGAGTTTAGGTTAATGGATAACTGTTCTAGCAGTCTGTAATATTAATACTCGATTCAAGAATCACACATGACGACATACACGAACACGAACGATCGGCTTGTGATACTGATATAGCTCGTGACTTTTAGGCGAACAGAGACCCTTGTTGGTTCAGATATATGAGCAGAATCAGGACTCGAAGCCATTTCTGCCTATCAATGTTAAAGCGGGCTAGATTTTCATAGCTCGGCGTGGTGGAAACTTCTACCCACGGGAAGGGAGGTTAGTGCCTCTTCCATTTGTCGTGCGTACCCCGCACTGCAAGCCTTCAAGGGATCAGGTCATCGATCGGCTCGACAACCCCGCTTCTAATTAGCTTGGCTACTAGGATGATCGAGATCATTAGAAAAAACCTCCAACGAATGGGCTCCATTTATGTTATTGGGCGCCGCTTTATGTTCAAACGACTCAAACTCTATATGTAACGAGCGTCTCTGCGTGTCGACAGCCCCAGTGTGTCGAGAATGGCCAATTGGATCGTAACCGCTAGAGAGACGTCTATGATCCTTGCGATCCGATTCGTCATTTTCGGCACACAGAGACGGACGCTAGCTAACGAGTTATGAGAAGCGATTATTAAGATTGACTATGCGCTAGTCCTGGAGCGCTTAAAAGAGGGGACGTGACTTACAGCGACATGCAATGACATGCGCTTACAGTTATCGTGACCATACTTTAGTTTCACGGCAACGTCTTCGATATTAACATCCAACCAGCAGATCTCTGAGCTCTAAATTAGCAGATCTTATTGCTAAATTATGTATAGAAAACGCATTTAACAATAAAGCTTATCAACAGTAGCTTACGGCGCTTATAGCAGAAAGTGAGGTGATAGTAGCCAGTATTCACAAGCGATCTCAACACATGGAAATGGAAGAAGACATTGCATCCAGTTAGCACTTTTTTGGTTCATACGCCTCACATTCTTTGGATACACGCAATCGCCAGCTCAGAAGTTCGCTGAGAAATGCGTCTGCAATTGATGTAATTTGTAACGCTCCTGTTCTTTACGGTACGATTGATATTGCTGTCATTCACTTCACGATTACAATCCGTGCTTCTAGGATGCAAGTCGAGGATGATTTGGATTTAGCAATTAGTTAGAGCACTGAGGAATGTGGGCATTACTACAATTTTGAAAGCAGCGATGGTGTGGATAAAGTCCCACCCTTGGGAGACTGCTGCCCTGATCATCCCAGTGCTTCCTACAATATGCACACCTGCTTTATTGGGGGTTGCTGGGTTTACAGCGAGTGGTATTGCGGCAGGTCTGAACTTGAATATGCACCCTGATCGCCGCATGACTGACATACGAATAGGTAGCATCGCAGCAGGTATTCAAGCTGGCATTGGAAACTTTGTAGCTGGTTCTATCTTCGCAACTCTCACGAGTGCAGTAATGCCGGGATATGGTGTACCTATCATCTCTGGAAGTGTCTGGAGCATCAGCAGTGTCGTGTGCTGGGTACTCGCGGCTTGGAAGAAATGAAAGCAAGACTCCGACTATGTAGATAGTGCTGGTCATGGTAAAAATCTCACCGATGTCGAGGGCACAGAGAATACTGAATCGAGTCCAAGATTGCTGGAGCAATAGCGTGTTCATGTATCACGAGGTGGTACTATTGAACTAGTTACTCAAGGCACTCAACTAATAAGGAAAGGGTAGTTACGCCTCTTTATTTATAACTCTCTTTAGTAAGACCTCCGCGTAGCTTTTCAATGCTTTACCAACAGTAACCTGAATTACCTTTCTTACATTTCATGCACCTTGCTTGCAAAACTTCCATTCTTTGATGCGAATGACATGATAGGCAATGTCCAAGAAAAGGAATAGTAGTATAGCATCTCAATAGATCCTTTGTGAAGTCGGGAATTTCAGAGAGGACCTTATTATACATTTCTGCGACCTCCTTGTTATCAAGCATTTCTGGCAAATGCTTCCGGATGGCTAGGCAGGCTATGTTTCGCAGCTGTTTAGTACTGACAGTTGTGGTTTCATAGACATCTTGGAGTGAAACTAGCAGCTCCAGAGGTTCCCATGATGTGGTGCACCTAGAATAGTACTTTTCTGCAGCTAAATGGATTAAGCCTGGAATGTCGTACTGATCTGCAAGTGCAAACATCCTGGCATGGAGTTGGAGTAGGGATATGTCAGCTTCCTCTAGCAGGGAGTCATCATACTCAGAGCTGTAGAGAAAGTCGACCAATTTCTTTAGTTCTACGTGGTGCACATGATCCATCTGAATGGTGCCTGTAAACTCCTCCTAGCACTATCTTAGCAACAGGCGGAATCCCAAGCAATGATGTTGACTTACCTTAAACCCACCAGTGCATGCCTTATAGAACACCTTCGATTGAGGACAGACAATGATACGGTGGACGTGGAAGCTTCCAGCGTTATGGCTGAGCACGAGGTCAACGAATTCGCCATGATCTCGTATCCTGTTTGATATTAATGCTAGTTATGCGAAACAAGAAATCATATTTCCTACTTAGAGATGGCCGGGAGAAGTTGATTGTCGGTAGCATGAGTGCACATCGCTATAGGGATCATTGACTGGGTGGGATAATTCTCAGCTGGAGGTTTCAAACTGTAAGCTGAAATTAGAGATAATAAAGCCAGCTTGCCATTATGTAATGCTATGTAGACACCCCCGCATTTTCTTCCACAGATGTCATAGCCATAGTGCGTCCACGATCATTAGTACGATCCAAGCAAACAAAAGGCGCTAAAGATCGGTGCGATGAAAATTTACAGTACTCGCAAGACAAGATTGGGCACAGTCGAGATCGCGAACGCTTGCGCAGTCTGTTACATAATTGGTACTTCTAATTGGCAAGCAAGTGGTCCGTCTCCAACGTCAACCACAAGCTCAACGTCAATTTTGCTCCCCGCTACTACTTTAACTCAATTTTTCTCCACACTAATATTTCACAACGCTTTAGAACTTACGTGTAGATTAAAGAGCGTATTCAAATTACTATTTCTAAGTTAGATAGTAGTTTTCATATGTAACTAGCTTCTGCCCGATCATGCAAGTAGCTTATAAATCGCATTCGTCTTATTTTTGCTAACTAACTAGTTAGTCAGTTATACATGAATCTAGCATATCTTTTGCCGCACGCGGAGGCGAGGTAGATTTAATAAGTGTATTGTTTTCTGTTATCTACTATCTTGAGTTGCAATTTTGTGGTGTATAGCCATTGGATTTTCTTGTTGAGGCGGTGCATCCTTGTTGCCATTACAGGGGCTCGTTACTTTGGCGCAGCTGAAGTCATTGCCTCTATGGCCTCGCTAGGTCGTGAAATGATGACCTAGTATGGATACCCCTCATTTGCCTCTACAAGTGTCATAGCGATAGTGCATCCACTGTCATTGGTATGTATTCGTTGTGTGCATAGGCTTTCTAGCTACTAACACTCTAAGTACTCCTATTCGTCTTAGTATATAGGGTATCTCCCTATACAATAGGAGATGTTAGTTAGCAACAAACTGTTCACGAGTGCCTGCAGAGTCGCGGATGACACGTGGCCATAAATAACCTTCGAATCTCTAAATGCGGCGACCTAAAAATCTCGAATATGACCCTTATCCATAAAGGTGTCAGTAGCGGTTGCAAGCACGATTGTGTATAACTAGTCTAAGTATACTGAAAAGGGATCTTAAGATATACTTGCGCCTAGATCACCTGCTACTACACCATAATACTCAGGCTTACTGGTATGTACTTACGCCTTAGGTGCAAGGCACTGACCCTACTGCTTGCTCTACTTATGTACCCTACACCACTAGTGCAAAACGTGATGTTAGTGTTATATAATTAGAATCCGCATGTTTCTTTAAGCAGCGTTACACGGTCAACAAAGCCTGGGTGGCTATATCGTTAGCCCTATACCTTCAATTTCTACCCAGATCAGTTTATTGATGCATCTCTCAAGTTATTAATTGCTGTTGTTCTGCTAATCACTCCAGAATTTTTACTTTAACCTTATCCGACTCTTTCTTACGAACCTGATGATATAGAGCGTTCATCTAGCGGAAAAAGTGGCTATTGGAAGCACGTCTATAAAATATCATGAAACCCATAACTGCCCAACTTGCCCGGAAAAGAGAAAGGAACCGTGAGAGTCAGCGAAGGTCGCGCCAGAGGGTCAAAGATCAGATTGATGCTCTTGAACGACAGGTTTGGAATCAAGTGTTCAAACATAGACTGTCTCATTAACAGCCTTAGAACAGAGAGCTTGAGCTAGACAACAGATCGCTGCAGAAGCAGCTGCTACATGCCCTAGAAGCTATAGAAGCGTTCGAAAAGGGTGCGAGTCTCCACCAAAACTCTATCGTTAAGCAGAAAGTGCATATTTAACCTATATAGCTTTGTGTCGATCTAATGTAAAAGCAGAAGCCTTAATAGATACCAATTTTCATACGCCACGCACTTCAAGTAATGCTCCGGTATCAAAACACGACCTATTAACTCCAATGTCATATTTGAACCACAGCTCATCAAATATATGTGCCTTATCACCCTTAACTTACAGATATAGTTCTTTCAACACAAATGACCGTCCTAATGTAGGTAGCATGTACGAAAGTAAAGCCGAGCTGGAAAACAGCTGGGAGTACAGCTCCCTACACTTATCACCGGACATAACTGAGACAGCCGGTATCATATTTGAGGATTGGGAGACGATATCATTTCCAGCACAGCAAGTTAGCGAAGGTGGTTCATTAGCGGAGTGTTTATAGTGCATTTAGCAAAAGCACAAAGCCAATAGTGTCGTCGTCATTAGAGAGCTTGATTATGCTTTCCCAACGTTCCGCCAAGTCCTCCCAATAAGCACCCACAAGAAAATCTGAGGTAGGAACTAGTTGATAGAGTTGTTCGAAGAATTATTACAAAGTTTAGAATTTTCCACGTGCTTTTTTCCTAGCGCGATGTATATCGTGTTTAGCGCTGTAGGTACCAGTACTATCTGCCCATCTAACGAGCTTGCCGCTCATAGGCAATGTCTTATGAGTGTGTTGCTCGGTCGCTTCTTGGAGACGAGATACCAAGTCTTCTACATTACCTAATGTATGTTCTAGCTGCCCCTTTATATTTTTCAATTCCTCCAAGAAATCTACCACTTCGGTATGACTCTCCTCAGGCTTGCGCTCTATATAGTTTTTAAGCGCTACTCGATCTGTAGGGAGGATAGCCTTACTAGCGTTGGTGTGTGAGGCTGCTTCTTTGGTCTCGCGCGAGGTGAATTTGCCAGGCTGTTCCTTGCTCTTATTACCGGACTGCTTGCTTGCAGATGCCGGTTCTGCTCGATCTACAGCTGGATAAACGACATTATCTCTAACTGATAGACAGTTTTGATATCCCTAAGATAATTAATAATGATCGTTAATCGTGCAGCATCTATGCATACTTGGTACAATGTATCGTCTGGAATAGTATCTTGAGAACTCATCGCTCTCTTGGTTTCTTGAGAAGGCACAGACTGCAGGTTGGAAGAGAAGTAGTCTTGTGAGAGGGATTGAGAGCTTACTATATATCATTCGTCTTGGCTAGACTAGTTAGGACGTCGGACGTGGTACGCAATGACATTCTAAATCGCCACAGGGGTCAATAATCCTATACAGCGCGGCGCATATTACTTGCATATGAATCAGTATCAACGCACACAGTCAGTGGGGTGAAATAGATGCAGAGTTAGCATCAGTTGTCTATTGGGACTTAGTGCCAAGGTAACAGGAATTGTCGGTTTCTTTCTAGAGCTAACCTATCTATGGTGATAGTACCATTCCATGGATTTCTATAGTAACAACGTCATTTTCGCAATAGAAATTGTTATGCTATACATCGTCAAGCAATTACCCCTAGAGATAAACAGTTTGCTCGGTTTTAGAAAGCGCGGCAGTAATAGTTTCTTCAACTAATACAGCAGTTTCTGTGCCTCATTCCTAGACACAAAACTAGAGAGATGGTTGCATAGTTCGGGTTCAGGATACCGGTGTAGGTGATGGTGCCATTGTGAACAGTTGCGGTCATTGGCCCGTTTTTGATAGCCTGCTGTGCTGCCTTCTTTAGGTGAGACGCCTGCTTCGAGCTGAATTTGGATTCTGCCAGGTAGATGCATTGGTTAGCAGGAACTTGGAAGCGGACATGATCTTAAATCTATCTCTGCTGCATCTGTTATATATTTAACATAGTCCCTTCATTCATCGTGCTCAGCCAGTCCTGCAACCTTCTCCAATCTCCTTGAATACCTCTCAATACTAAGCTTGGTATACCCTGCGCTGCGCGAGACCAATGTCGTACTACACGTTGTCGATCGGAATCTATAGGTATAGAGAAGACCCGAACCACCGCTCCCATTGGGGTTTTCTGATTTTCCGTCAGGGAAACGAAGTTGGAAACCTCCTGCACGTACAGTTGATGTCTTTCGAAGGATTGATTTATCAGTTCGAAACTCGCAGCGGTCACCCACTAGAAAGCTAGACTTGTGAAGGAAGGGTACTTTTAGGTTATATCGAACCGACAAAGTATAATCAGGTTGTGGATATCATATCAAAAGAACCAGCACCGCGGAACAATAAAGTGAGGACACCATTGCTGATTAGATATAATTCTAATTAATGCAGGATCGATGTCAAGACTGGACTCTAGATTGCGTGATTGCACTCGAAGCTGAGGAATTACTCCCTGCCGGTACCTCAGGTTGGATTGAAGGAATCGTCGGGAAGCCTTCTAAAGACGTTGCAGCAGCAGTGGGTGGGAGATGGACCGCAGCAAGAAGGTAGAATTGGGGTGACAAGGGAGATCTNGATTAGGTAAACCTCATAGTCCACTATATCGAACCAGCTCACGCTCAAGTTCTAATAGTAAGGCATAAGTGTTATCCGGTATCTTTGGNATTATCTGATCGATCATGGAAGACCACAAAGAATTACGAGCGCGCGACTTTGCTTCAAAGTATTCACGTTCAGGTATACTGAACCCTGAAACTCCCATGTCTAGGATAGCAACCACATTGAGTTGGTCATCAACGAGTATATTGTCTGGGGTAAGATCTCCATGGCAGAATACAGCGCAT
>NW_006911597.1:0-13916 GCF_000523455.1 Bipolaris oryzae ATCC 44560
CACCCCCCTAAACCCAGCCCCCCACCCCTTCTTCTCCACACACTCCTTCTTCCTTGCCGCAAACAACGCCTCGGGCGGCGCCTGCCCCGGATCACACGCCCAGCACTCGCCGCCGCGCTCGCGCTGCACCTGCGTCGTCAACTCGCACAGGGGATGGCGGACGCAGGTGCGGTGGATGGTTAGCGTGTGGGTGCACGTGGTGTGTTTGAGGGTTACGGTTGTGCACATTTTCTCTCTCTCTTTTTTTTTGGCTGATTTTTTTTGGTCTTGGGGAAGGGGAGTTGGGGGTGAGATGGGATGGGATGGGATGGAGGGGAGGAAGGGAGAGTGAAGAGGGATGGTGTGGATGGAAGGAGGGGGTTGAGATGGGAGGGGATGAAGGAGGAGAGAGGTTGGGGGAGGGGGGGGGGTCCAATAACCCCCGTTGAGGTGAGGTTGATGGAAGGAGGAGGAGGAGGATGGGGTCTAATAACCCCGAAAAGCCTTTTTTGAGGCGGGAGGTAAAGGGTTTGCTATGTGTAGAGTGCTAGCTGCGGATGTAGTGGTTGGTTTGAGGATGCGGTATAGCATAGTGGGTGAGGCTGAGCTGAGCTGAGCTGAGCTGGGCTGGGCGGTTGAGCGTTCTCGGCCCCACGGAGGACAGAAGATGCCTAGAGGAAGGTTTTTCCTCTCTTCACGTGGAAGAGGGGTGTGGTATGTGGCGTTGGGTTGCTTTCGGACTTTGTATTGGGGGGAGGCGTTCTTCCCCTCCGGCAGAGGAGGGGGAAAGAAAGGTGTTGTTTGGGTTTGGGTTTGGAGATCTAGCATGAATTTGTCAATAGGGGACTGGCTCGACTTGAGTACATGCAGTTATCTTGAACAGTTGTCTAGATACACGTTTACGTACATACACACTTCCGAGGCTGGGCCTATGAACAGCTCATCTCTCAGCCATCTCAGCGACCTCACGTAGACTACTCACCTCAGATATCCAGGCCCCTTCGTGATCCCCTATATCATCACGACCTTACCTCTTACAGCATCAGCAAGACGTTTCGACTGGGCAGGCCTCCCGCGAGGAAAAAAAAAGGAAGCAACAAAACCTCAGGGTCCAGCGCTCCGCCTACCCGGCATTTAAAAACCTGCACTGACAACATTGCACCCCCCCCCCATCCCCCCGCCCTGACTAATGCACCCGCATAGCCCCAAGGAAGCGTTTCGGGATAAGGACGATACGAAAAGAGGATAGAGGGGGTGTGCGTAAATTCGGCGTGAACCCTGGAACCACAAAGACTGGCACAGAACAGCACGCGATCGCCGATTCCAGAGAAATGGACACACCGCCAGCCACCAGGGCCCCTCCCCCCTCCCCCCTCACCTATGGGCGTCGGACCACAACGTGCGACCGAAACGTGGGCGCGTTCCATGCGTGGCGTCGGCCAGGTGGGAGGAAATACTGGGGAGAGGGACTAGACCTGATGGGGGGGGGGGGGGAACAATTGAGCGGCATTGGTACCCGATTGTTGAGTGACTCGTGCATCTCGTGGTGAGCTGGAAGGTAACAGGCGTTGTTCGGATGGGATCCGAGAGGTTGGGGGGCTGGCGGGCTTGGAAGGGTTCATTGCAAGGAAAATTGTCATCGCCGATTTGGTTTCTTCAGCCCTGTGCTTGACTCGGCTGTTCCCGGATTGGTTGTAAATGGGACAAGTCCGGTGGTCGACATCGCAATAAGGTTTTTCCTTCGTCTATGAATTAGAGATGGAGTTTGTTTCTTCTTGGATATCGTGCGCTGCTCTTTTCTTTCTGTGAACAATAAATGTTGTTTGCAAAGTGTGGATCGATCAGCAGTGCTGAGTACGTCATCGGAATGAGATTACGGGTATCTAAATTGGATATAAGACAACATGAGCGCTGGCACTTTTGAGTAACGTATACAGGAACAGGAGAGCTCTCATCATGGTAAAAGGGCATATGTATGCTGTGCCAGACGTGGTACGTCAACCGAGCTTAGGACCGATGATTTAGCCGATTGGAAGTACAAGCCGCTTAGCGTCATACTGATACTACCCTTTATACTGCAAGCCATGCAGTTTGCTGGAGAGTGTTACGACCGAAATTAGACAGGCGGCGCCTATCAAGAAAGCCCAATGACTATCAGACACATGTTAGTAGAAAGCATCCGGATTATTGTCAGGCCCGCGGTTGCCATTGTCGACATCGTCCAAACTTCTATACTGCGACTGTCCGCCGCGGCCACGCCCTCGACCGCCACCGCCACGGTCTCCGCGGGAGCCACCACGAGCACCGCCTCTTTGACCATAAGATGTATGCCTGTTGCTTCCACGACCGCGGTCTCGGTTGCCTCCACGGTAGCCTCCCGGCCTCTCATCTCGGTCTCTGCCTCCGCGGCCAGGGTTTGACCGCGAGTTGTCATTGCGCCCGTTCTGGTCATCCTTGCGATGGGACTTGTTAGGGAAATAGCTTTCATACTCGCTCTCGTTTGCCGTCTCTTCTTCAATGCGCAACATCTGCTTCTCACCTACGACAGTGTCAAATTCAAACGCTTGCTCTTGGGGCACGGGATGCCAGTTGGAGATGCGTGCAGCATCTGCTGGCCGGCCATTCTTGCGAATAGCCAAGACGACTGTTGGAACAGGATTTTCAGAGTAGAATTTTGCGCCTTTGGGAACAGTCTCGACTCTTGCCGCCCACAGCTTGTTCTCAAAGCACGAAACAGCAGTCACCCTCCACCGGACCTTGGCGCCGATGCCTCCCACCTTGTCCAGTATGCTCTTCGGGCAGGGTTTTGGCGTAATTAGGATGCTGTTTGCAAGATATCGGATATCGTCTTTCGGAGCACCAGGGGGTAAGGAGACTAGAGAAGTCAACTTCTCGGTCATTTCCGGAGGAATCATATAGCCGGTATAGAAGACGGTCTTCTTGATCTGGTACGGTGGTGTGCCAGGAGGAACGTTGCCCGACTTGACTTGGATGTTGTGTGTGTTGATCATCTTCTGAATCTCGGCAATCTCCGCGACAGGGTCGAGCGAAGTGGCGTTTTCCGGAACCTGTATAACCTCTGTGGTAATGGGACGACGCGACGCTTGGGTTTGTGCCCTGATCAAGCCCTCGTTGAACTGAAAGAAAAAGTCGCGGAAGCCCTTGGTGTGCTTCACTCGGTCTTCGTAAATGTGTAGCTTCTCGGCGTCCTTGTACGTGTAGACAATGTCCTTTAGCAGCTCTTGCTTGAACTCCATTGTGTTCTTGAACTTCTGTCCTGCAGGCCCAATTGCAGGCTTTAGGCAAACCATGTCGAATTCCAAGCGCCTGCTACGTATGATGCGCTTCACGAGATCGGCAAAGTTGGACTCGCCGCGGCCCGTGAGGAGCACACTCAGCGCATCCTTCTGCGCCATTGATGATTCCACGAGCTCGACAATCTGTTCGTTCCACCAGCCTTGCCATGCGCGTGCTTCTTCTTTTTCGAGGCCTTGGCCTGTCGCTGCTAAGATGCTCGAGTCGTGCCACCAGCCTCCGTTGAGGAACATGTCGGGTGAGCCAAGCTGGCCGATGGTGGCGCTGTTCCATAGTTGCTTGTTTGGGAGAGGGCTTGCAAATACTATCATGTTGTCAGTACTGGGGATGCGACACGGATGTGACAGGCGTACGGGTGTTGTCGAAGTCGTAGACATGAATGGCCTTGATTTCGGATACTGGAGGGAGCTCCTTGTCATCGCATGACCACCGCTTGAGCGCCGTCACGGTATGATATGTGGCTTTTCCATTCGGGCCTGCGACGGCAGGCCGGGTTGCTGTTGCTAGCATGGCTGGGAATGAGCGTCGGATACAAGTTGAGGCAATGCGTCGGGTGGCGGAGAGGAGCATGCAGGAGCAAAATTAGACTGCAACAGGCGCAGAACCGTCTGCGATGAATTACACGCCTTCCTACACGTGCAGCGAGTGTGGAGAGTGAATGATGAAGCCGCAGACAGCGTGCAAGAAGGAAGTCGCGACTACTTTTGGCTGGCCCGAGCGCACTTCCGACCCATGAGCTCATCATCGGAATTCAGGGCCCTTTCTTTTCCCTTCTCCAACACTACAAGCGCATGCCAGCAAGTACGGCCGGGTCTGCGCACGACGACAGGGAGGACACATGTGTAATATGTCTTTCACCCGTCACAGAGAGAGCCATTACTGCGCCGTGTAACCATTACACGTTTGATTTTGTATGTCTGGTGTCATGGCTGCAGCAAAAATCGACTTGCCCGCTATGTACGTAGGACGGACTCACATGATATGGTTACTGTTTCTAATACTGAAACCCAGGTAAATCAAACGTCACTACTGTCCAGTATGACTGGCGTTCTCCATCCGACTACAAAAGCTATACTGTTCCTTGTAGTCATCCTTCCAGCAACAACGACAGTCGCACTGACCGGCCGGGCTCTCTCTTCGCGCCTTATGGATTACCCAGAAGGCCTAGGGGTACTCGCCGTCCGTACTCTCCACCTGTTGAAGATCCAGCTCTACGCAGACGTAGGGAGGTTTACAGTAGGAAATTATACTCCCTCCACATGGGCAGTAACCCCTTCTCCGGATACCGCGACATCACGCCCGAAATGATTGCGCACTCTCCCGACATGCAGTCCAAAGCGCGCGCCTGGATCCGGCGTGAACTCCGCGTCTTCACCTTCTTGTACACGGATTCCACGGGTTCTTCGTCTTCTGGTGCAACAACAAGTAGCAATGCCGAGTTTCTGTTGTCCTACATTGTATCTATTCTGAAAATGGTGGATCTGAAAGCCAGTCATGGACATGCGGAGAACTTGGTAGCTGAGTTCCTGGGAAGGGAAAATAGCAGGCTCTTCTTACATGAGTTAAATACTTGGATGAGGAGCCCATATACTAAGGTAGAAGAGTGGGACCAAGCCGTGCAGTATGTGGAAGACTTGGAAGCATAGCATAGTGCACGTCTTCATTACACTTGGAAGAGTATTGTGATCTGGTGATTGACGTATTCAATCACTCTCGATAAGAAAATTGGATTCTTATCTCTGATGGACTAGCAGTATTTGCCTAGATAGGGGCTCTTCACCTTCAATCCATCATACGAACTAGCTCTACACCGACTCCATTCACCTACTTATTTCGAATCCGCCGGTGGCAGCATGACGACATACTCCCTCTCGCTTCCGCCGAACTTGATTATGTCCTTGTCCCGCAGCTCAAAGTACCGGCTTGCTTCAAGGTCTTCACCGTTCAATTCAGTACCATTACTGCTCTCCAAATCGATAATGTAGGGTTTGACCTTTCCTCGCGTGCTCTTTACTCCAAACTCATCTTCAACCGTCTTCTGAATATACCGGAACTGGATGACGGCGTGTTGTCCACTTGAACTAGGGTGCTCGAGAACATAATCAACGACTTCATGTGACCGACCCAGCAGCCAACAGCTCTTTTGCCAGAGCTCAATCGTGTCCACCACATCGTCACCTTTGAAAACAAACATGCGCCATGGCTGCGATGAGGGCGGTTTCCGTGCCTCCGCTGGCTCATGATATTTTAGGGAAATCTTTGTGCCTTCTACCCGGTTGGCGGCTTTCGCCAGCGCACCCGTGGGCTTGAAGTTGGGTTTCTCCTTGTCTGCTGGGGCACCCCCATATTTCGATGGCGGCTGGGTAGAGTCATCAAGACCACGGAAGGAAACTTCTTGCGAAGGTAGAGGCTGCTTCTCACGCTTGTGCTGAGGGGGTGAACGTGACCGAGACTTGGAACGTGTACGTCGGCGACGTTTAGGTGGCGGCGACCTTGACCGAGAAGGCGAACGGCTGCGCGGCTTGCGCGAGCGATAAGGTATAGGGGAGCGTGAGCGTGAGCGTATTCGATCTTTGGACTTGTCCCTCCGTCGATGATCCTTGTCTTTGGAGCGCGACCGGTCTCGTCGGCTGTGTCTGTCTCTGGAGCGATCACGCCGCCTGTCTTTTGAATGGTCTCTCGTCCGGTCGCCAGACCTATCACGTTTCCTGTCCCGTGACCTTTCTCGCCGTCTGTCCTTTGACCTATCCCTCCTGCGGTCCTTTGAGCCGTTGCGCCTTCTCTCTCTGGAGGAGTCGCGCGGCTTTCTGTATGGCTCAGGCGAAGGCTCCCGTTTGCGAATAGCGCCTGACTCTATCGTTGGATTCTTGGGTGCGCGGTCCTTGGATACATTCCTTGGCTTCTCTGCTTGAGACCTGCTCCTTGAACGCCGGCCCGATGCCATTGAAGGCTCTCTCCTTGCGTGATCCGACTCATTTCTGGAGAAGTTGCTGGGACTCTCATTTCTGCTATTACTGGTCTGCGCCGATGCTGCCCTGCCCTCCTTGGACTGCTGGGTTAGCAGTCGCCGCGCGCTGTATGGCGACAGGTCTCTCGTCATGTTGGGGATATGGATTGCTGGCAGCAGCCTAGCAGTGCAGCATGAAAATCAGAGCGTGATGACGTGCCCGAGTTTTCTTCCACTAGTGGATAAAATGACCAGGTTTTTGGGTTCAGGATGCAAGGGTAGCGGGAAGTAGCCGTGTAGGAGATTACGCCGTGAATGGCAGATTGCAACAAGACAAGTTTGATAACTCCAAAGAGTCGCGACGCAGTAGCGTGAAAAGAATTGAAGCTACGCGGTCGCGACTTTCCCCACACTAGAGAGACGGCCCGAGCGTGCTGCATCTCATCCCCCCCTGGCCCGGCGCTATTTGCGCTAGGACGCCACGTGCATCCATCTCTGCCATGTCTTTCATTCGTTTATCACACCTCTGCATCTTCCGCGAGCTTATAGGGCGGCTATCACGTATTCATGTGGAAAAGGCAAGATAAGGTGTAATATCTTATTGATTCGGGCCCTTTTGGCCCTCGTAGGCATTGTGCTCAAGGTATGGCATGGTTCATGTGTTCGGGCCCCAAGGCACGACTCAGGGCGCAAAGGATAATTCAGGAGCATTGCACAGGCAGTATAACCACGGACAAGACTCTATGAGAGTCCTTGCTGTTGAACTCTCGTGCATCATCCCTTTTTCCACCTCCAGCCCAACACTGCCACTCGAGCGCGTCGAGCTGTTAATTCATATCCATGTCTCCACAGCTTCCTGGTTAATTGTATTGCGCCCCGGGCCGGTACAATGCCAGCCAAACCTGTTCTCTCCTGGTCTAAACGCCACAGTGGCCTTGACCCTTCTTCTCGGACGGGACTACTCGATACACTGAAACGGCGGCCATCGAAGCTTGCAACCACAGCAGCAGACGGCAAGCAAAATGGATCCAGTACGAGTGTTGCTCAGTACGATACAGCGCTGGCCAGCGCAGTCAGTAATTTCCATGTTGCAGTCAATGACATGTTGTATTCGCCAGCGTCGATAAACACACTAAGCTCGAAATCTTCTTTTGTGGACAAACCCCTTCCCAGCAGGCCACGATCTGCATCGGTGCCATCATTGGTAGAGTTGCCCGCTGAGTTGCCCAAATCAACCCTTTTACAGGGCCAAGGCTATCCATTGTATCACGATCCTATTCGCGCGACAAAATCGGTCCAGGCCCTTCAGGATGAGAGCCAGTACCCGAAAATGCAACCCGCCTGCGAGAAGGTCGCTACCTTGGACATACCAAAGCCGGCTGTACCGACATTGACCCATGCCAGAAGCGTCCCGCATCTGAGTTCCCGATATAGTCTGGCAAAGACGACCCGCCCCAGCAAAATCCCTGTTCTCAGTACAGCCGCTCAGTCTGGTTTCCAAGGATTACAGCGAAACCACTCCTTGACCGACACTACCTTGCAGAGACGTCCAGAGTCTAGTCTGAAGTCGCTTCCGACCATCACCAAAAACGACCTTATCGAAAGAGGTGGCAGAAATTCCGATCAAGGTCTTGAGAAGCGACACGGCTATGTAGAAGCGGTGAGTCTCTTTCCGTTTTTCTTGTGTACGCATGTCGGCGAAACTTACAAAAGTCTTCCGCGAGGAAATATTTTTTGTGACTCTGATGTATAATGAGCATTAATGCCGATACCGTTCTCTTGTCAAACGCTTTCCGGGACCACAACTGAGCTCTCAAACATGCTAATCATTTACAGGAGTCTTCCCAAACTAGCCCAACATCAGCACACAGCAAACATGCCCATGAGCTAGAGTCGACCAACGCTAGTCAACTTCAAACCATAGCAATATTGCAAGCCCAGTTCGACAACCTAAGGGCCTCACATGAATCCCACGTGGAGACGCTCAAACGTTCACATTCGGTCCAAGTCGCTTCTCTAGAGCATCAAGCACGACTGCTCAAGGAACGAATGAACGAGGAAGGCCTTCAGCGAAGTAAGTATGATTTTGTTGTGTCACGAAGCTTGCCCATAGAGGCCGAATATGATTGCCGTTCTGTGATACTGAGCAATGTGGGCTCTTTGTTATACATTCGGAATATCACACGCAAAGGCCAATGGCTAAACATATATAGGGTCAAGTGGTGACTGGCTACATGTCCCAGTCGATGAGGGCGTTGCGAAGAAGCCGGCAAACTTCGAATCTCTAAACTTAGATACGTCTTTTGATGAGATATTGACGGGAAAGACACATACACACACGTTCCAAATAAATGCACCTGAAATGGTAATGATGCCTGGAAAATAACGCACTTGATATATGCTGAAACAGATTCGTTAGGAAAATTTGAAGCGCAAGCTTTTCGCCTCTCCTCGGCTAGAAACAGCAACCCAGAACCTACATTTGGAACTCAGCTTATACGCACGAAACAATACTGCTCTCCAGAAACAGGTTGACTCACTCACGACAAAATTAAATGAGTCGAACGAGAGCGAGCGAAAGCTGAGAGAGACGCTGGGCCTGGTGGAAACGAAAAGTGCCGAGTGGGAAGAGAAAGCAAAGCACGCCAACAAGCTCATTGACAAGCTCACTGAAAAAATCCATGCTCTGAAAAACACCACTGCTGACCTCGAGGCTCGCCTGGAAATTGCCAATGCTAAACGATTGGATGCTGAAGAACAGTTCTCAAACCTGAGGGATAAGAAGTCGCCATTTGATTTCACTCCTGCCAAGCTACGTATTTCATCGAATGCGATTCGGGTAGCCTCAGGTACGCAAATTAGTACTGGTACCCAAACTTCTAGCGAATCAGCCGATACTTCAGAAGCAGTCGTCTCAGAAAACCCTGCGCTGGCTGCATCCGCCTCAGAAATTGAGCAACTACAAGCTCAAGTTGCTGAGAAGAATGCATACGTAATTGAACTAGAAGCGAAACGAGAAGAGCTACAACAAGAATACAACAAACTAGACCAAGAACACAAGAGAGTGGCTGTACAATCGGATCTTCAGTACGAGCTTTTGAAGGAAACTCGTGCAAGCGACAAGCTGATCGAGCAACTCCGGAACGCGGTCATTAACCGTGAATCCACAATCATGCAAAATGAAGAGTCGATTCACACATTGACGAGGCAGCTTGAGTACCACAAGGTTTTGCTGCAAGCAGAAATCCGACAGCATACAGCAATGAAGCTTTTTGTTGCCGAGGAAGAACAGCCTCTGCCGGAGCTTAGGTCATTAGCCAAGGGTGCAGACATTGATTGTTGGATCGAAAAGCTTCATGAGCGTTTGAAGAGAGAGAAGCCGAGTAGCGAGGACGAGGCTGTCGTTGACACGCCCGAGGCGAAGATGGAAAGGTTACGTCGCGAGATTGACTTTTATGTGCGCGAAATCATCCTGTTCAAGCTTGATATCAAGGGGTACCGAAGCGACATTCGCAAATTGAAGGAAATGGCTGCGAACAAGGGTGGCTCCGAAGAATCGGATGATACTAGAGAGAAGGCTTCCGCAACCTCACCAGTCCGATCTACTTTTGCACCCGTCACACCCGAGCTGGATGCCTTTCTCAACGCTTCGTCAATTAGGGACCATACCGACATCTTGTCGAGATACGAAGAGCATTCTGTTGCCCCGTCATCACCGGGTCCTTCTCATAAGAGCTGGACTGGGGAGGACAATGAGCAGATGTTTGGGTTAGAGATACCCAAGGTTTCTTGGAGTTTGAAAAACAACAGCTTCTTTACAACCGAGTCTGGTCGTATCGACTCGGCTTTCTCGCCTTCTCCAACCCCAAATCTGATCTCAAAGAACTCGACCCCTTCGGTATGTGCGCTGGCCAGTATTTGGTTTACTATCTGACTCTTGTTTAGTGTGTTTTGAGCGAATCTCTTGAAATTGGCCAGCAGCGGGATTCACTCGAGCCCGCAGAAAAAAGACGAACGACGTCAACGGCCGAACGGGAAGCAGCATCTTACAGACAATTTATATTCATGTCAGATGCCCCCGAGTCACCTCCAAGTCTGCCAGTTGATATATATCAACTACTAGACAATTTCAGTTCGAACGAACAGATGGCGGAGACATCATTTGGCCCTTATGATGAGGTCGAAGTCTCTATACTACCGGGATCGCCTACAATATCACTCTCTGAAACCGATTCAGTCATTTCGACGGCGAGTGATTTCCTTTTGTATTCTGTGCTTTCAGCCGAACGCAAACCAAGCAATGCTCCAACACCAAGCGTGCCCCTCCAGGTAGCCGTAGAGCCGCTGCCAGCACCAGTACTTGTCACGCCTGCTGTTGCCACTCATACCCTGGGCTGCTCAATCACCCGTGGTGCGCCATTCGATGTCAAGCTGTCTTCTTCCAAATTCGACACTGATGAGACCACGGCGCCATCCACTCTCGCGGATATACCAGTCCTGCAAACCAAGACATGGCAAGAAGAAATGCATAAAGCAACCAAATCATCCTCGAGTTCTCCCACTGTATTCGAAAAGGAGGAAGAGCAATCCATGAGTCTCCCTATCATTATGTCCCGCTTACGTGGAGGAAGTATAAGCAGCATCTACTCGGCGGACAGTGTGTCGAAGCCCAGCGAACAACAAGATACCGAGATATCCGAGAGCAACGTGATTAACATGTTGAAAGCGCTGCAGAGCTGCCCGTTCAGTCTCAAACCAAAATCATCGTCTTCTTCATTACGAAGCTTTGCATGATAGCAAACAATCCAAGTTATCGTTTCAGCTCAACGATACATATTTGAGCAACAGTCTTTTGAAGACTTCCTATCCGGTAGGGCAGGACATGGAATTTCTTTTGTCAACTCCGCTCGTCGGACTCACATACAGCACATGACATGTTTTCTTTTGCTTTTCTTTTTCTTTTTTTCTTGGATGTGTAACTAGTTTTTGAAAACGTGGTATAAATTAGCACTAATGTCACCACGTATAAGTTGGTACCTGAGGAAGGAATCGGAAGATGCACTATCATAATGTATGCAAGCTTGCTAAGCGCCAAACTTGGAGTGCTATTTTTAGAAGTCAAATATGATTGCGTGGACCACGAACTATTGGTCTGCACAGTTCTTCGTAAGACCATGGACTAGTTATAGCAATTCTTGGTTATGTGAATCACGACATGTCTCGTATGTGGTGCGGCGGTGCCGAGCAGCAGACCAACTAGCCCGTATCTGTTGGATTACCTCGTAGCTAAGCGGACGCCACCAGACAAGGATGTTGGGCTCGCCGCCTTGGGTACCGCCTTGGCAGGGACACTGCATCCCAGAGACAGGCATTAGCTTCCCCCACAATCCGTCCATGTAAGTAAGATGGAGTCAGCTTCTTGCGCGTTCTCCCCACTCCTCATTCCTCCCTTCTCTTCGCCTAGTGGGAGTCGTGGGTAGTTGTAATACAGAATGGCGCTGATGCGGCGCTACACTCTCTATGTCCTCATGGGCTTTAGTCTCATCTACTTTCTTTACTGTCTCAAGACACCTTATGAGAACCCAGACAACGCGGTTATAGTCGGCGACCACGACCACCACGAACATGAGCATGAACATGAGCAAGACCACGAGCACGAGCACGAGCACGAGCATCAGCAACATCCAGATCAACATACACACGCAAACGAGCCTCAAAGGACAAACAAGTTCCCGTCGTTTGATTGGGCCAAGGTGTCCTTCCACAATCGCATCGAGTCGTTCATTCCGCTACCAACCGGCAAACCGAAAGCGCTACCCAAGATCCAGTTCAGATTCCGACCCGAAGATGCCACGGCCAAGAACATCCGTGAGACGAGACGAGAAGAAGTCAAAAAGCAGTTCTTCAAATGCTGGAAGAACTACCGCAGTCATGCATGGATGCACGACGAGGTGCGTCCCATAAGCGGGGGAGTGTCGGATCACTTTGGAGGCTGGGCCGCCACCCTCATTGACGCGCTCGACACACTATACATTATGGGATTTGAAGAGGAATTCGAGTCGGCCGTCGAGGACGTCGAGCGCATCGACTTTGGATACACGGATCTGGAAACAGTCAATGTCTTTGAGACCAACATCCGGCACCTGGGTGGTCTCTTATCGGCCTTTGAACTCAGCGGCGACGAGCGATTGTTGAAAAAGGCCAAGGAGGTTGGCGAAATGTTGTACCATGCGTTCGACACACCCAATCACATGCCCATTACTCGATGGCAGTTTCGCGCTGGAGGCGAGGGCAAGCCCCAAGCCGCAGACGGGCAGGTTCTCCTTGCAGAAATCGGAAGTATGACCATGGAGTTTACGCGCCTCTCGCAATTGACAGGAGATCCAAAATGGTATGATGCGGTAGCAAGAATATCCCAGCTCCTAGAAGCCCAGCAGAGTAAAACGAAGCTTCCAGGCATGTGGCCGCTGATGGTAAACGCACGAAATGCGGATTTCACCCAAGACACCAGTTTCACCCTCGGCAGCATGGCCGACTCCACATACGAGTATCTGGCCAAAGAATACATGCTCCTCGGCGGCCTCGACACCACCTACCAGAAAATGTACGAAAGCGCCATGGACACTGCCTCCAAACATACCCTCTTCCGCCCTTCCAACCCAGAAGACTACGACATGCTCGCGTCCGGCTTCGTCTCCGTCTCCGAAGACTCAACCCCTCACCTCGACCCCGTCCTCCAGCACCTCGCCTGCTACACCGGCGGCATGTTCGCTCTAGGCGGCCGCCTCTTCTCAAACGAGACACATCTACAAATCGCCCGCAAGCTCACAGACACTTGTGTATGGGCCTACCACGCATCCCCAGCAGGCATCATGCCAGAAGTATCGCATCTACTCCCCTGCACCTCCTCCACCACATGCTCCTGGGACGAATCCGCATGGGAAAAAGGTATCGTGGCCCGCACCTCCGCCTCCGACAAAGAGCAGGATCCACTCAAGAACATTGCGAACTTGCGTCTTCCACCGGGTTTCACATCTATAGAAGATCGCCGCTATATCCTCCGTCCCGAGGCCATCGAGAGCGTGTTCGTCATGTATCGTGTTACAGGTGAGCAGCAGTGGCAGGCTGCGGCGTGGGACATGTGGAATGCGATTTTGAAGTCTACGGATACGGACATTGGGAATTCGGCGCTGGTGGATGTTTCGGCACCGCAGCCGCCTAGGGAGGATAGTATGGAGGTATGTTGTGTCTCTTCCCTTTTTCACTTTATCTTCCTGTCTCTCTTATTACCATGAGGGCGTTGTTTGAGTATATTGACTAACGATTACAACAGAGCTTCTGGATGGCGGAAACGCTGAAATATTTTTATCTTACATTTAGCCCGCCCAGCGTTATTAGTCTTGATGAATGGGTTTTTAATACCGAGGCACATCCATTCAAGGTGCCCAAACCCAAGGCTTAGAGATGTATTCTGGGTTTCTTCTTTCTCTTTCTTTCTTCCGAGTTTGTATAATATAGAAAATGGAATGGGATACATGTGGGATTTCTTAGCATTGACTTTCGGAAGAACAAACGATAGTATTACACCCCCTGTGTTTACACAAATCTAATAGACGAAAGTGCATCGTCCCCAGGTGAACCTCGTCATTCGACTCTTGAGAAACTTACCCCCCCC
>NW_006911598.1:0-13823 GCF_000523455.1 Bipolaris oryzae ATCC 44560
CTAAATACTTATAGATTATCTAGGTGCAGCCTATATACTAGATTTTAGAGAAAATCTATTAAGTAGTTCTCTAGATCTAGATCCCTGTCAATCGCGATTTTTGGTGAGATTTTGACTGGCCCACATACTGGGGTGGCCCGCTTACTGGTGAAACACGTTAGTCTATTAAATAGATTAGTATTATTAAAACCTTTAGTTATATCTATAACTCTTTTCTATTAAGAATCGCTAGGCAACTCTTACGGCGCTAATCCTAATCCTACTCGCCCTAACCCGGATCGAGCCAGAGAAGTATTAGCACTCCAGACCCCGTGTAACACTTTCCAGCTTACTGATCCCGCACGTTAGTTCTTATTTCCGAAAGCTACGCAAGTTTGCAAAAGTATACTATGCAACCAGGGAACATCGGTTAGACTAGAAGTCGAACTTGCATTGCAGTATTTCCTCAGAGAAGACTTATTATTGCTCCTTAATCATCTCATCCGCAATCTTCTCAGCAAGGGCGTAGATTAATGCCTGAGGATGACCTGGGGGCAGTAGCGCCAGGGAACTAGCATCTACAACCCGCAGGCCCTGAACTCCGATTACTCTCGCCAGATTATCCGTCACAGCGGTTGGATCATCAATGCGTCCCATCCGCGCAGTACATGAGGCGTGCATAACTGCCATCACGCTCGTCCGAATATTGCCCAAAATCTGTTCGTCTGTCTTCACGTCATCGCCAGGCCAGTATTCGGCATCACTCGCGCGGATGCTTCGAACCACGTCCGTGTTGAAGATCTTGCGTATACGCTTGTACATTGCGATTGCGACCTCGACATCGCCTGGGTGGGTAAGCCAATTCGGGTTGACTAACGGACTTCGCGCGGGAGAAGCACTGGCAAGTGAAATATTACCACGAGATAGTGGGGCGGCTAACGCGGCGATAATAGAGGCATACATTTTCCCGTCTTTTGGCTGATCGAGCCATGGGATGTTGAATTCACCAATATGGGCTGCTGCTGGGAAATACTCAATATGAGGCCAATCTTCTGGGAAACTAAGCAGCTTGTCCCATGTTGACTGGCTCAGATTGGCGCTACTGGGCATCCGCTCCCATGCTAGGAACTCAGCCACGTTTGTCGTCAACGGCCCGGTTTGCGTCAGTGCATATTCAGCCACAGCCTCTGCAAGTGCGACAGGGTCCCCGAGTACCCTGTTAAGGGTATCGAATGTCATTTCGTACGTGGGTCCAAAAAGAGCATGATCAGTCATGTTTTGCCCTACACCAGGACGGTCGGCCAGTACGGTGATCCCATGTTCGGCAAGATGTTTCGCAGGGCCGATGCCAGATAGCATAAGTAGTTGCGGCGTGTGTATAGCACCGGCTGAAAGTATAACTTCCTTGTTGGCAGAAATAGTGTATTTCAGCAATCCTAGTCCGGCGACTTCAACGCCAGTAGCCTTTTTGTTATCATCGAAAAGTACCTTCTCGACTCGCGACCCTAGAAATACAGCGAGCTTTTTGCCTACGTCCGTGTCTTTTGCCGCGTATACGAAATCAGCCGAGCTGGACCGGATCTGAGCACGTGGATGAATCGTCGTTTGCGCGTAATGATACCCGTTGAGGATGCCTTGGTTAAACTTATCCGTCAATTTCATGCCGAGGGCCTCCAGTCCTTTGGCTGCCCATGTCGACCATACGGGTGTCCAGTTGGGATATGTCACCTGAATTGGTGAACTTGATGATGGCTCGAAGTCTGCCTCCACATAGGCCGTCGTTGCATTGGCCAGACGTGTCTTTTGATTCGGTGGGGTGAAGGTGAAACTCTTTTTGAAGTATGGGAGAAATCGGTCGAATGAGTAGCTCTCATCCCCGACAGCCTCTGCCCACGCATCCAGAGCCCCTCGGTTTGGGCGGTGATGGATCATGAAGTTCAGGCCTGAAGAGCCGCCAAGACACTTGCCCTGGGCGTAATGCATTCTACGGCCTCCTGCGCCAGCTTGTGGGACCGTCACCAAGCCATAGTCCACAGTTGGGATGCTGTCAGCTGGGTTCGAGCCTACACCGATGACATCGCCGAGGGGTGCGGGTCCAACAACAGGCTTGCCAAATTCGTACAATCCTCCAGCCTCAACGATTGCGACAGTGAAACCAGCTTGAGCTAGACGATACGCAATTGTGTTGCCCCCTGTTCCGCCGCCAACTACGACATAATCATAAGACTTCTTAGCACCGAGCGTGCCTGCGAGGCTCCCTAGAAGTGTCTTCGTGATACCCTCTGGCGCGGTCCAGATGCTGTCAACAATTGGGTCTACTATCGAATCCAGTAGTGGAAGTGCGAGGACTGAGGGAAGTAGGACCAACTTGGGAAGAAGCATCTTTCACAACAAAATTAGATAAAGCCCCCTGCGCTAGATGGTTTTAAGCAGTGGTATGGGGGGAAAAGAGGAAGAATTCTTTCGGACTGGAGGAGGCAGATCTTAGCTGGACAAAGGCCAGACTCAGCCTTTTATTTCTTGCAACTCCACTCGCACGTACAATCCTTACTGAGTGAGATTCTATAGCTTGAATCAAGTGACCCATGAATTTTCAAAGGCCTTTTGATCAAATTTTCCCTAATTCTGCCTAGGTAAAACGCCTACCAAGTTTTTTAGTTTTTGCATAGTACATACACGAATGTGAGTGGGTCTCGTACAAGAATTGTGATGATTCGTGGCCTTCCCAGGGCCTGTTGTGTTCGAATCGTGACTCAGTCCGTGATCGCAAATCGATCCGAACGCTACACCTATTGCAGTAGCTCTAGAGTAAATCGCAATCAAAGAATAAAAGGGGGAAGTGGGGAATGCAGATTTACATAGTTTTGGATGTGACTAGATAGTTATAGTTCGACGCCATTTTAGCTCCAACACAACTGACTGATTATAAGCTGTAAGTTACTCTACCACCGACTCAAAGCAGTTATTACAACTAATCGTGAAACGCTCACCATAAGCCTACTATCGTCTCGCTCAAAGTCACTAATTTATATTGTCGTAGTAGTGTACGATCATTCTAAATTGGGATGAATAGGATTCTGCCAGCAAAATAGCTAGGCGACATTGCGATCTAAATCGCGAAACGAGACCAATCCCCAGAGAAATGTTAGTCATGTACTTGCAAATCAGGGCTATTCTAATAATGATAAAACATTAGTATGGAGCTCTAATGTGCCGAATAGATCTAGAAAATCGAGATTAGAAGCTGTTACCTACTAACTCTAGCTATTTATACTATTATACTAATTCACTAAATCATACTCATTCTTAAGTATTTATACACCAACGCTGTAATAGGCTACGCCCTTAAGAGCGGCGCTGCGATATTGTCTTGTGCATACCTTTTGGTACACCGGACGGCGCGAGTAGCTGCGCGCGAGGTTACTCTAAACCGCCCGTCACAAACACAACTCTTTTGTTTTATTAAAGCATCTGATTTTACTTACAATCAAATATTCACATATCAATCCACGCGTAAGTACTAGAGCCATAGCTACTAAACAGGCAAATAGTTAGTAATTTAGCTGTGTTTTCAAATAATTTGCAGGACTAGGAAAAGCTGTTCTTGTTCAGTTTTCATCGGTTAGATGGGGGCCGAGGTATCACAAGAAAGAAAAAAGATACGTACGTAAATACGTGTAGCTTCGATCCTCGGTCGAAAGGCGTCCAATAGGACTCCAGTTGATTCAAGTACCCCGCATTTTGAAATAGCGATCGTCAGAGGCATATCGCTTTTAAGAAACGAATCAGATCTAGGATAACTACACAGCTTTTAGCTGGAATGACTTCGGTTCAACCAAAACCTCCGTATTGCCCCTGGCCTAAATCTTCATTAGTGTTCAGGGTAAGTGCGGTAAGTATTAAAACGCTTTTGCTTACCGAATGGAGTCTGGCTCCACTAGGCACCGTCTTAACGTATGGGATACATTCGTCAAAACCACTTGTTAGTTTACCTAACGTAAGCTTGAAATATAGCGAGGCTACAGGGAATGAATCATGCGTTCTGTCATGGTGGGTACTTTGAGGGCAGATATCAATAGCGCTTAATACCCTGGGCACTACCAGAGAATTATATGTAAATGCCTCGAGAAGTTTCACCAAATTCATGATTCAACATTATACTGCCCCATAGCTAGGTCTACTGTCCGGTTGTTGGCGATTCTTTTGCGCTTCCCATACCAGTCACGAAAATGAGGTTCGGCATCGCATATCTGCTCTTGAAACTCGCTGTGCTGTCCACAGCCCAGTGGGATAACAATTCAACAGCCCCAATCGAGCTTGCGCCTGCACCCTGGACTTTGAAGGGTACCGTATATTCTATCACCTATGTTCCCCTTTCAACCAAGCTACCTACAAAGGCGTTTGCACCGCTCGAACGGCAGTACGCGTCAGCCGTAGAGGGTGAGTACATTGGCATACTTGGCCAGATACAGATTATCCGATACACAGATAGTCCTGTTGGTCCGTATGACGAACTTCTAATCGTTCCGGGTTTCTTCAAATACAATCATACAACCCCTAGCGGGAAAGTAGAGGAAAGGAAGAACGTCAGAGTTAGTAGGATTTACGTTAGCCAAAAGTATACATGTTGGAACGGGAGAACGAGTACGTTTATTCCATGTCCTAGCTACTTAACTGTGGACACACATCCAAGTCAACAGCATTTTCCACTAACATACTAAAAGATTGGAACATTCCCAAGCATCTAGCTAGATTTGACTGGGCCGAAGGAACTGATGGCAAAACATCGGTCAAAATTTATCCACACGATACCACCGGTGACCCTTCCGAATCCAAACCAGCAGAAAAGCCATGGTTTCAAGCCACATTCAAGCCAAGCCTGTTACCTGGCATACCCTTTAGCACGGATCTATACAACCTTGTGGGTGTTGATACATTACTAGCCCAGCCGCCCTTGCCCCCTGGCAACGGTACTTACGACGAGCTTCCGGGGACAAACCAATGGGCAGCCACAATGCCAAATCAAGTGACTAAAAGCGCTACATTGGGAATCATGGACTTGGATCAGGGGGAAGGTGATGTGGAGAAGGGCCAGGACACAAATGCGGTGGGCGATGAGTACTTTCCGAATTTCTGGCCAGGTATTCCACGTCTGAACATCGCCACCAAGTTAGCAAACGCTACTATCACCTTTAGTGCGCCTGAGGTTTGGACCAACTAAGTACAAAGGTTGAGAACTATTCTCTCCTTCCATTGTTGATAGCTCAATGATAGTGATAATGTATCTCATTGCATGACACTGCCATAAGGGCTTCGGCAAGAGCTTACGCGTAACCTAATAAACTATGGCTTTGCCGAGAAGAAACATGAATCAAAGGAACAATTTTTGGTTCTAAATAAAAGATAGGAACTTGCACAAGAAATTAGAACGTACTAGCAATAGAGTTATAATGCGCGAAGTTGACTGGTAGTTTTCCAGTGTCGGGAGAAATGAAACGATGTTATTTGCGTACCATCAGTCCTAAAATACGATGGAGAACGAAGGCAACATACTATTCTTGAACATTTCTTTGTGTATACTCATCCGAATCACATGCTGTGTTTCCATAGCATGCAGAATGAACTAAGCTGAGAGCAAAGAAATGTCACTTCGTTCATGGTTCAAAGCATTTTAGCTGAAGAATAGCCCCTCATAGACGATGTTGACATATTTTGGTATGGAATATTTGAACTGCCTACTATGCATACATGAAAATAAACACATAGGCTACATTACTTGCAAATCTATATGCTGAGACACATAATTGCATTCGGCAGTAGTCCGACAAAAAGATTATAGTGCAGCTTTAGGTTTCCACCGAATGTAAGGATGTTGATCTAACTGTGATGCAACCAAGTGATCGATATCCCGCGTATTTAGTAGGCCAGGATGCGCTTGATTGATATCCGTAAGACCACATAAGCGCATGGACGTTTCGAGCTCATCTTTGAGAACTGTATCATTTTTTGAGAATATGTTTTTGAGAAACGACAGGGTACATAAACTTACTTTGTGTAAGATGTTCAACACCTTTTGTACCATACGTCAATGAATACAGATACGGGCGACCCACCCCAACAGCGGTTACACCTAGAGCAATTGCCTTGAGGATATCTGAGCCGCGTTCAAATCCGCCATCGATATAAACATGGAGTTTATCAAACACATCTGGACAGATGCGATGAAGTTCCAGTAATATTAGAATACTTGGTTGAGCTCTAACAATGTTTTAGTTTGAAGTTAGAAGATTTGGCAGACCGGCGACTTACCCGTCCAGCGATCGACCGCCATGATTGCTAAGGAAGACACCCTCCACTCCAAATTGCACGGCCATGATCGTATCTGCAGCGCTCTGCACACCCTTAAGGACTACAGGCAAGCCGGAGACTTGCTTAATCCACGCAATATCTTCCCAAACTAGACTCTTCTCCACATAGGCCGCCATCAACCGGCCCATACCACCACCCTTTTTGTCATTAGTTGCAACCGCGCCGGAAATAGCGCTTACGACACTTTCGGCAGCGATGCGCTCATCTGCTTCGCGCTTACCCGGGACTGGAGCATCAACGGTAACGAATATACCCTTAATACCAAGAGAAGCCGCCTTACGCAGCAACTCCTCAGTTTTCACTCGCTCGGAGTTGACGTATAGCTGTAACCAGAATGTTTGCCCTTCTTTGCCTGCCTTGACAATGGAAACAAGAGGATAACTTGCGTTGCTACTTATGCATTGCACGACATCCTCACTTGCGGCACCTTTGGCCAAAGCAAGCTCGCCGTCCGGATGTGCCAGTCTCGCCATAGCTGCAGGGGATATGAAAAATGGTGCTGACGACTCGCACCCCAAGACGTTGCGCTTGATGGAAACGGCCTTGACGTCGCGGAGGATGCGTGGTCGGAACATGATCCGTCTTATCACCGCTTTGTTCATCTTATGTGTGACAAGATCGGTTGCAGCGCTAGAGTAAAATGCCCACGCTTTGGGCGTCAATGTATGGCGGGCGACTTCTTGGAAATCGGCAGCAGAAATGACTGAGTGGAGATGCGGTTTCTCGTAAACGAATGGTATCTGCGTAGGTGCATCGATAGATTCAGGGCGAGTAGGCATTGCAGGCTTAAGCTTGGGTTTGGTCCCTGCCGTTCCTTCTACTGTACCTTCACGCAGAATTTCGTTTGATGGAAGGATATCGCCGATGAATTTCTCTTGCGCTAGTGTTTCCTCGAGCATCCCCGGCGCATGGATTTCATTGTAGATTTCAGTCGCATCTTGGCCTGCATACCTGAGAATAGCTACAAATCGTTAACGAAATATTACACAATATATACGGACATTAAAATCAACCGCTTACTATCTGCTCCTCCAGGATGCAAAGTGAGGAAATCAGTCACATTCCAGACTTGATTCTGAATGACAACCCAACAGCTTTCGCGGCTATTATGCGCCCTCACGTCCTCAAATGACAGACAGGGATTCCTCATTCTCTTTTTGAGTCTTCACTGATAAAAAGCAATATAAAAATGATTTAGGGCAGAAACGTCAAGGACGAAGTGATTCTGGTAGTTGGAACTTTGCTCAGTGTGTCCCTACTGAAAACGAGACCCTCGCTCTTTCAGCTCATCTGCGCCAATTTGTCACTCATACTGCACGGTTTTTTAATCAATCCCACATGCAGGGAGAAGATGGATTCTCCATGCTGGTCCGAAGGGTGCGTTTTGCGGTGTTCTCAACGTCGGGCAACCTCCCCGTGGTGTAACTACTAGCTCCACAACGGACTTCTCACCGAATGACGACCTAAGCGCGTAGAAACGGGGACACTTTTGGATGTCAGCTGCAGATTCTGCACACGATACATTACATTCCTCTCGGTGCAGCTAAATAGTCGGATACTGCTGCCCCACCAATTAAGAGCACCCAGGCAAAGTACAATCGTAGCTCCTAGTAAGTGAAGCGAATGGATAATAATGACCATGCTTATACACATGCCTCCATTAGAACTACTAAAGCATCTATGCTATCTCAAAGTTGGACCAAAAAATACTTACAAGGGGACGTAGACCATTTACATTACTGCGATGTCGCTTGACTAGACTTCTATCTCTATCATGCAGTTTATCAAGCAATTACGATATAGACTAATTGAGTATTTATGCATCTGTTAATGAATGATTCGAGTTTTGACTACCAATTTCGACATTGTATCTATGTACTGAAATATAGCGTTCTAGCCGTCTACCCAGTCAACATCGAAGCGAATGAACTTGATCCGCTGCCTCCAGAAAGTAAATGCAACGTTCGCGACATCTTTATCATCCCTCTCAACCCAGATGCTGGGATAACTGAGTTCTCTGTTCTCCTTTGTTCGCGAGTTGTTCGTCATGCAATATCCATCGCCTTCTTGCAGGGTCTTACTCTTCCACGTCCTACCTCCATCACTGCTCACACCCACAGTCATCATCTTGCGAGGTACTCCCCATACAGCATCCTTGATCGAACCGCGCTGGTTAATGCGTTTATCATCTTCGGGAGTGATATCGTCATAAAGGCCCTCGCGCTTCGCTTGGCCTTTCTCGAATTGAGAGTCGTTGTAAATCATGATGAGACGACCATCGGATAGAACCTCGGAACAGATACCAGAGTTTGGATTTGGAAGGGATGTGGGCTCAGGTTCCGTCCAATCGATGCAGTTGGTAGATGTCGACATGTAGATGTTGTCTGCCCACCGCGAGCGATAAAAAGCAATGTACGAGCCATCAAGAAGCACTCTGATGTTCATATGTACAGCCCCTATAGAGTTAGGAACTTCTTTCTCTTGCCATGTTTTCCCGCCATCTCTCGTGTATTTGACAACGGAGATGTCGTCTGAGCCTACCCAACGAAAGCCAGGAGGATTGCGACAGTACCACGCTGGGAGCACCCATGTGCCATCTTCCAGAATAGTGATTGGCTGTCTGATGAAGAGCCCTTGATCATCAAAAAGATTTTGCGCCAGACTCCATGTTTGGCCCTCATCCGATGACGCACGGTATCGCACAACGGCTTTATCTTGGTTGCCAGCTGGCTGCGCCGTATAAATTATCCACAGAGTTGTTGTTCCAGGAACAAGAAATAACACTGGATTTTGTTCACTACGCTCTGAGTCG
The DNA here is from genome assembly GCF_000523455.1 of Bipolaris oryzae ATCC 44560. NCBI lineage: Eukaryota > Fungi > Ascomycota > Dothideomycetes > Pleosporales > Pleosporaceae > Bipolaris > Bipolaris oryzae. The sequence continues at coordinate 9,161 of NW_006911598.1, forward strand.
TCCGAGATCTTTTGCGGCATCGACCATACCCGCGAGCCCTTTGTCAGTCGCGAAAGATGGATACAAATGTCGGAGAGTCCTTCCTGAGAGCCTCCGAACCACGCGCATAGCAGATCACCATTTGGTAGCTGCAATAAATTGGAAGCGTGAACCTGTACTGTGGATGCCGGAATGTAGTTTGAAGCGAAGAAGGGCCTGTCCGATTGAATGTCCAGCTCCGCGTTGAAGTCTGGCATTTTTGGGATATTGTAGAAAAATCTGTTACTACTTGGAATTATGATCTGTTGAAAGTAGACCGGGTATCCTATAGCTACTAAAAGAAAAGCGAACTTGATGTAAGCTTGCCAAGTAAACTTCTTCACTCTAAGAGCCAGTGAGCGTGCGCTACCACAGGCTTCTTAAGATCACGTCGGTGTTACTCTTGTGGGTTAAGCTGATCCGGAAACAGTTCCGAAAATTCCTTCCTAATCTTTCTAGTACCAAGATCGTCCCCGGATTTCTCACCGAGAGATTCAGAGAAGGCCACACGAAGGATTGCGGGGAAATGCGAATGCGGGGAGAACCCGATCAGCATACTACCCTGACTAGCTAAATATAGTCGTGTTTTCATGCCAAATTGGTGTTTTATAAGAGCCAGCTCGTGGGAGATGGAATTCTGCTCCTCACAGCTGTTCATCAATCAAAATTTCAAACACATATCCTTATTTCCAAGTTCTTGATTCGATTCTGCATGCACCATGGGTGGGGGTACAAGCATTTGGGTCTCGCCTCAGGCTCGGAGTGACCCACGAGAAATTTACAATGGCCGTTTGGCGTTTCTTGCAACTACTATCGCCATGGCTGGTTGTGCCTATGGTTTTGATCAAGGAAACATTGGAGGAGTTCTGACTTTACCAACATTCAAGCATGCCTTTGGACTGGACAGACTAAGCGAAGATGCGGCGGATGCGCGCAAAGGCAATATTGCGTCTTTGAGTAAGTGCCCCTTCGTTCAATACCCCGTGAATTCCGATACTGACTGTTCACAGTGGCTGCTGGTGGCGCTGCAGGTGCTTTGCTATCTGCTCCATGTGCCGACTTCTTAGGTCGCAAGTGGTCTATGATGCTATATGGCTTTTTGTATCTGCTAGGCTGCGCCTTTCAAGAGGTTCCCCATCTCGGTCTTTTCTACGCAGGCAGATTTCTTGCAGGTGTGGCAATTGGGTGCATGTCCGCCGGCGCACCCCAATTTTTGGCGGAAAACTCGCCCAAAGCGATTCGTGGGTCAATGACTTGTCTTTACAATCTAATGATCACCACTGCTCTTTCACTGGCATTCTGGACAAATTTTGGAGTCAGCAAATGGGAAAATGTCAACATCACAAACAACACACAGTGGATGTTAGCATTGGGCATTCAACTTATCCCAGGAGGATTCGTATGTATCTCCCTAATCTTGAATGGTGGTATCATTACTAACTTAAAGAAGATGGTTGCAATGCTTCCATTTGTAGAAGAGACGCCTCGTGCCTTAATTGCGCGTGGAAAGCGTGAGCAAGGTCTTATCAATCTCGTCAAGCTTCGGAAGCTCCCGGAATCCCACCCTTATGTTCAGCAAGAATACTTGGAAACATGCGCACAAGTGGATCTGGAGCAAGAGATCGCGGCTGGGCGTAACTATTGGCTAGTGATCAAGGATGTTGCGCTTGTACCATCCAATAGGAGACGCTTCTTCCTCGCCATCATGCTGTTCCTCTTCCACAAACTTACGGGAACCGACTCACTCAACTATTTTGCCCCGGAAATCTTCACTATGATTGGCGTAAAGGGGGGATCTCAAGCCCTGTTCACCACTGGCATCTATGGTGTTGTCAAACTTGTCACTGTGCTCATTTACGTCGTCTTCATTGTTGACCGCGTCGGGCGAAGATTACCTCTTATCATCGGTGCATGCCTCCAGGCTACTGCCATGTTGTACATTGCACTCTATGTCCGATTTGCAAAACCACAGGTGGGCGGTGGCACCGAAGTTGGCGGTGTTTTTGGCATCGTCTGGATTTACATCTACGCTTTCGGGTGGTCATTCGGTCATAGTGTGGCTTGTTATGTGGTGGCTGCAGAGATCTTCCCTTCTCGCATTCGCTCTTTCTGCATGAGCTGGTGCTTCTTCACAAACTGGATTGTTGATTTTGGTATTACCAAAGCCACCCCGTCGATGATGACGCATTTGGGATGGGGAACGTTTCTTTTATACGCAGTACTAACCTACATCGGCGCTATCTTCGTCTACTTCTGTATGCCGGAGATGAAGGGTCGATCTATCGAGTCTATGGACGACTTGTTCCAATATTCGATCTGGTCTATGTGGAAGAGGGCATATCCAAAGGAAGACAACATGGTTCATCAGGACGTTGGCGATATTGCTCACGACGAGAAAGATGAACAATCCTTACGCATTGAGAAGGTTTAGATTTATAGCAAACATGAAATTTATGGACAGGGTAATCCTGATATATCAGTGAAATCCTCAATACAGTGTAAAGACATAGATGCCTTCCAATGCTGTGCTCCAGACCCACTTTCGATCTACCAAAATATCGCGCCGTGGAATTTACAGGGTGGTGTCATGCGACAAAGCGCATACAAGTCCGATGAAACGATGCTAAGCGAATGATTCAAAGATTAGGTACTTGGGAGCCGGCATTCTCGCCGTAGCGTGACCCTTCGGAACTTGTAAACGACACATCATGTTGAACATAGAAAAGAGGCTTTTGGAACTTTAGTCAAAGGAAAATAAGGATCTTCGAACCTTCCAAATCATATCCAACACGATGAATAACTACACCAAGACTTTCAGACTGAACACAGGCTCTGATATCCCTGGCGTAGTACGATATTGTACACCAACTCCCTCTTGTAGTATGTATTAACTGATATAGGGATTTGGGACATGGCAGGCAGCCCCAGGTGAGGCCGGTAGTGCCGTTAAGATTGCTATAAAGTCGGGATATAGACACTTGGACTGTGCTCCTCTATGTAAGCATACAAGTTACTTGACATCGCGGTATTTTCTAACCGTGTATAGATTGGAATGAAGCAGAGATTGGGCAAGCGCTCTCCGAAGTGCTCAAGGAAACCTCAATATCTCGATCCGAAATATTCATAACTACAAAATTATGGTCCTCACAACATTCAAATGTCGAATCTGCTCTTCTTCAGTCTTTGAAAGACCTCCAACTCGATTATGTTGACCTATACCTTATGCACTGGCCAGTTTCTCTTCCGCCAAACGATCCTTCAAAACCTAATTTCGGCAAAGAAGACCGTACGTTACACGCCTCAGACTGGGACTTTTCGAAAACTTGGGCTGCGATGGAGGTTCTATTATCCACTGGCCTTGTCAAAGCCATCGGTGTGGCAAACTTTTCCACGGTCAACCTCGAGAAACTACTCAGAACAGCAAAGGTGATTCCTGCAGTTAACCAAACAGAGCTGCACCCTCTACTACCTCAAAACAAGCTTCACGAATTTTGCACGAAGCACGGCATACACCAAACCGCGTTCGGGCCGCTTGGCGGTAAAGGTTCAACGCTACATACGCACAAAGACGTGATAGAGGTTGCAGAGCAACGGAAGGCAACCCCTGCACAAGTGCTTCTCTCTTGGGGTTTGAGCCACGGGTGGAGTGTCATCCCCAAAAGCGTGAATGCCGAAAGGATACAGGGGAATTTGAGGGTTTTCGAGCTAGGTGTGGATGAACTCGGTAGGTTAGACAACCTGGCGAAGATTGAAGGGAGAAGATTTAATAGGCCAAATTGGGGTACTGTGGTTTTTCACGATGACGATCACAGCGTTGCATAGGCGGTTGGCTGGTTGTTTGGGCAAATCATGTCAATTGATCTGCGTACACAAGAAGGTGTGATAGTACTTAGTAGATGTGCGACGGCATTATATGGGTTGCTATATACAACCCTGGTTCAATGTTCACTACACGGTAATCAATTGCCTTAGGGACTATTTATTGCCGTGCCTTGTGTCTTTAGTCTGCGTTTTACTCACTAGATAGATACTCTAATATAAATATATTAACTAAAGGTACTTAAATACCTAGCTAAATATTTATTTTAATTCCAAACTTCTATTTTACTTTTGAAATACTATTCTACTAGGATAAGAAATTCTTAGTACTTATATAACAGTTTAGCAATTCACTAATATTATCTTTAAAAAAGTATTAATTTCTTAATTTAAAGCTTATTATCACGTACTAAGTTTTATTATATAGATAAAAAGACGCTTAACTAAATATATATTATAGCACGATACGTGATCGAGCTTAAAAGATTAGAGGGGCGACCCGCAATCGAGTAGAAGTAAGTGGAATTTTAATTAGTATAAAGGATTAATTAGAGAAGATATCTATCTACCTAAAAAAGAAAATTATAATATATACTATAAACTAGTTATGTAATACTATACTATATTTTTCTGTCTAGCTTTTATTGCTTAGTTTGTTACACGGGGTCTGGAGTGCTAATACTTCTCTAGCTCGATCCGGGTTAAGGCGAGTAGGATTGGGATTAGCGCCATAAGAGTTGCCTAGCGATTCTTAATAGAAAAGAGTTATAGATATAACTAAGAGTTTAATAATACTAATCTATTTAATAGACTAATATATAACTAT
>NW_006911599.1:0-13757 GCF_000523455.1 Bipolaris oryzae ATCC 44560
TTATACACCCTTTTTGTTTCTTTCGTTTTTTTTTTTCGACGTAATTAGATGAAATAACTATCCCTGCCAGGATGAGCCCATCGGGGCTGTTTGGACCCCCTCTCTCTCTCAGAGAGAGGGGGGCCTAGAAAAAAAAATAAGAAACTAAAGATATAGGGTGAAGATACAGTCCAATTATAGCTGAAAAGCTATAAGTAAATTGAATTTAGATTATGCAACTGTATTCTCATTAGCTCCATACATGAATGAAAATGTTGTTACTATTGTAGGTATATGTTTATTAATTGGAGCTATGGCTAAAAGTTCTCAAATAGGACTTCACGTATGACTACCTATGGCGATGGAGGGTCCTACTCCAGTTAGTGCATTAATACACGCTGCCACTATGGTTACGGCGGGTGTATATCTATTAATGCGTTCATCTCCTTTAATAGAATATAGTTCAACAGTGCTAATGTTATGTTTATGATTAGGTGCAATTACAACAGTATTTAGTTCTCTAATTGGTTTATTCCAACAAGATATTAAAAAAGTTATTGCTTATTCTACAATGAGCCAGCTTGGAATGATGGTTATAGCTGTAGGTTTATCTTCTTATAACGTGGCATTATTCCATTTAGTTAATCATGCGTTCTATAAAGCGCTTTTATTCTTAGGTGCTGGAGCAGTAATTCATGCTGTAGCTGATAATCAAGATTTTAGAAGATATGGTGGATTAAGACCATTTTTACCACTTACTTATTCAGTTATGCTTATAGCTTCTTTAAGTTTAGTAGCTTTCCCATTCATGACAGGGTTCTATTCAAAAGATTTTATTCTTGAGTCTGCTTATGGTCAGTATTATTTCTCTGGTACTGTTGTATATATAATAGCTACTATAGGAGCAATGTTTACTACATTATATTCTGTAAAAGTGTTGTATTTAACATTCTTAGCTAATCCTAATGGACCTTTAATCAATTATAAAAATGCACATGAAGGTGATATCTTTATGAGCTTACCTTTAATGATTTTAGCTGTATTCTCTATATTCTTTGGGTATATAACAAAGGATATGTTTATAGGATTGGGTTCAGGGTTCTTTTCGGATAATGCTTTATTTATACATCCTTCTCATGAGATAATGTTAGATACTGAATTTGGAGTACCAACTCTATTTAAATTATTACCTTTACTATTCACTATTTCATTAAGTGTAATTGCTATAGTGTTGTCTGAATACTTATCTACTATACTAATTTACTTTAAATTATCTAGAGTAGGTTACAACATATTTAGTTTCTTTAATCAACGTTTCTTAATAGAGCTATTTTACAACAGATATATTACAGGTATTGTACTAAAACTTGGTGGACAGACTACTAAAGTAATAGATAAAGGATCAGTAGAGTATTTAGGTCCTTATGGGTTAGAGAAAGGACTATTAAATATAAGTAATAACATTGCTAGATTAAATACTGGTGTTATTACATCTTATGCATTATATATCTTAATAGGGTTAATCAGTTATCTTTTATTTAGTTCATATATTAATAGTTCTAATATTATATTAGTATTAGTTATCTCTTTATCCTTAGCATTGTTTCAAAGAAAATCTATTAGCTTCAAAGGTGATAGTTTACAAAGTTCTTCTGGCCTAGAGGAGGCATTAACACGTTTGTCCCAATATACTAGGAGATTACCTGGTATTGATGATTTGGCAGAAGAGGCAAATGTTAATGTTATGTCAAACGGGTCAAATAATGAAATAAACAGGATAGCTGAAGTGGTAGAACAAAAAAAAGAAGTGGTTGCAGATTTGAAACAACAAGTAGTGAATATGGCAAACTCAGAGTTACAAGCACCAAATATTACAGCTAGTGAAGTTGAAAATATTAATATGATTAAAGATGATGCTGTATTGGTAGCAAGGGAAGCTGCAGAGATTCTTGCTGAAGCTATGAAAGCTGCTGAAGCTTTATTTTCTTAACGATTATGCACAGAATAGTATAATAACGGTTAAATTACCATTAACTTGTTATGTTATAGGACTATATTAGCTAATCACATAACAAATCCCAGTAGATCTATCTTTAGAGTTAGCTGGAAAATTGCAGTTACCTGATGTAAACTGCAATTAGGGGAGAAGATAAACAGATGTTTAATAAAGCCCTTTTATCTTCCCCCGTATGGGGGAGGAAAAATAAAAAGATAGTGATAGGGATTCACTCTATTAGGAGAGCATTCGGGTTTTCTTTTTAGTTTATAAAAAGAAGAAGGTTTAATCTTCGAATCTTTTATTTTATTTACTTATTATGTATATGCTTATACACTATAAAATCATTATTTATTCTAAAATATATAACCTGCCCAAGTTAAATAGATAATTACCTTGATTTATTAAAATAAACTTTTATATGTAATTTTAATATCATATTTTTTAAATTTAAAATGTTATATTTTCCAACGATTATTTCTGTTCTTGAAGTATTGGCTGTTACTGTACCTGTTTTACTAACAGTAGCTTTTGTAACTATAGCTGAGAGAAAAACAATGGCTAGTATGCAAAGAAGATTGGGACCTAATGCAGTGGGTTGTTTAAAATGAAATCTTACACAGAAAAGAACTTTTCATTCTTCTTGTGATGCTTTGAGTGAATTATACTGTAATAGAAAAGCCCCCGTTATTGAATTTTCGGATGATGTGCTTTTTACTTCTACTTATTTACTTAATCCATCTGTGATGCTATCTTTCTTTAAATCTTTAAAAGGGAAAGGGGGTGTTTATATGTTTAGATACAAAAAAGACCCTAAAGTTTTTTATATAGGGAGAACTAAAGACTTTCACAAAAGATTTAAAGATCATTTGAGTTCTAACTTAAAGGATAGATTTCATAAATTTGCTAATTCAATTGGTTGAGATCAATTTGAATTTTCTATTATAGAGATCTGTGATCTTAGCATCCAACAAGATAGAGAAGATTTTTACTTGCAAAAATACTTACCTTTATTAAATACTATCTTTAAAAGTAATTTTAGTGAAATACAATCTTATGACTCTTTATATGAGATATTAAGACTTAGACAGTCAAAATTTGATTCAGATAATAAAGATTTATACCTTTATGTTTATGAATATTGTAATAATCAAATTAGTACTAATTATCTACTATTTAGTAGCATAAGTGCGTCATCAAAAAAATATGGTATAGCTAGAGAAACAATTAGTGTTTATTTAAATACTTATGTACCCTACAAAAATCTCTTATTTTTAACTAATAAAATCGAATGTTTTGATTTAGCAGGAAAACTAGTTAGTGATGCTATGCAAGGATTAAATTTAAATCATAATATAGCTAAAAAAATATGGATGTATTTTATAGAATCAAAAGATACTGTTGTTAAAACAGAATTAGAGTCTAAAAGTGCAGTAGCTAAATTATTAGGTGTACAACATTTAGTTATAACTAATCATCTAGATAAACTAATAAAAGGAGGTATTAATGGTCATTATATATTTAATCATGAATTAAATGATTTAGAGTTGGAAAAACTAATTGAATTCTCATCGTTAAGAAAAACGAGAAATCGTACAGTATGAGCTTATAATGCTATAACTTTAGAATTAATTACTGATTCATTTAATAGTATTCAAAAAGCAGCTGAATTTTTTAATGTTGATTACAGATCTGTTGTTAGACACTTAGATACTGAATTAGCTACTAAAAAAGGCAATTATTTAGTGTTATTTTTTAATGATAAATTGACTGATTTAAAGAGAAAAGAACTACTAAATAATTTAAAATTAGCCAAAAATGAGACTACTGAAATTTGAGTTTATAAAAAATTAGATGATAAATTCATTCTAATGAATTCCAATGAAACTGGTTTTAGTTCAAAACATTTAGCAGCTAAAGAATTAAAATTAAGTCATAAAACAATTAGTAAATTTTTGAATACTCATAAAGACTATAAAGGTTTGTATTTTTACAGTATTAAATTGTAAGATAAAAAATAAAGTGTAAGAAACTTTATTAGGCCCATCAGTGAAAGAGAACCTTTTGCTATAAACCATCAAATTGACGGGAACACCTTAAAGCTATTTCAACTAAATGTATTAGGTAACTAGATACATGGCCCAGGTAATGACTCGGGGTATAGTAAAATCGAAATAGATGTATGAAAAGAAATAGGCGACCCGCAGCCAAGTACCTATTATCTTAGGTATGCAGTTCATCGACTAAACGGTGGTTGGCATAAAATTTTTGCAATTTTATGCTTAAGATATAGTCAGACCCTGCTTGAAAAAGTACAGGGTATAAATATAAATATTTATACCTGGAAATGGATAGTTACACTATTTAGGGAGAAATCCTCAATTCTTTACCTTTATTATGTATAATAAATGGTTAAATGAGGACATTCGTGATATGGTCTACTTCAAGCATTTGCCGATGCTCTTAAACTTTTATTAAAAGAGTATGTTTCTCCTACACAAGCCAATATAGTATTATTTTTCCTTGGTCCGGTTATAACTTTAATCTTCTCATTACTTGGATATGCAGTAATACCTTAGGACTATAGGGTAATATAGACAAATTCCGGGTAACCCCTAAAGCTTCTGGTACCAAACTTCAAACGAAAGTTTGAAAGTGGCTGAAGTAATTACTCAGGTAAGGTAATAAGCCAGATGATTCTAGTTACTTTTTAGGTTTCCTAGGCTACGTAGTCTATAAATAATAGCCTACATATGCTTACTCCGTATGCTTAATTCTGCAAAACTTAGTAGCATAAATAAGTGAACTAGGGACTAGTAATAGGAATGGGCAATCGCGGATCTAAATCAGTTGTAAGATATTATTCTGCAGTTGTAAAAGAGCAACGAGTAAACGTCTATAGATATTTACAATATCCACAGCTATCCTTTTGGGATGGTCCCCTTCAGGGGTCCAGACCTAAAGGTCAGTCCCCCTTTTGGGGACTAGGAGAATCCACCCCGGAGGGGTGGATGTTTGTAATATATTTAAGATGTATTCTAATGAGCTTAGTAATAAGCTATGATTTTGTGTAGAAAAATTTTCTACGATTCACCATTAATTGGTTTTAATTCTTTAAACGTTAATACTCGTCGTTATTATGCTACATTAAGTAATAATAAACATAAGATTAACGATCTACAAATCGATCCTTGATTTATTACAGGGTTTAGCGACGGTGAAGGTTGTTTTTCTTGCAGTGTCTTAAAAAGTTCCTCTTATAAATTTGGTTGAGAAGTTCAACCAATTTTTCAAATTAAACTACATATTAGAGATTATCCGCTTTTATTAAGAATCCAACGTAGTTTAGGTGGAATTGGTACTGTAAGTAGTAACCAGTCTTCTTCTGCCTTTAGAGTCAAAAAATTAAGTCAGCTAATAGAATTAATTCTATTTTTTGATAAATATCCTTTAATATCTCGAAAAAGAGGAGATTATTTATTATTTAAACAAATTCTATCTATTATTCAATTGAAAGAACATTTGACTTTACAAGGTTTACAAAAGATTATTAATATAAAAGCAACCTTAAACTTTGGTTTATCAAAAGAATTACAATTAATGTTCCCCGAAACTGTTCCAGTTCCCCGTCCTTTAAGAGAAACCTGTGTAATACCACATTCACAGTGAATAGCTGGGTTTACTTCAGCTGAAGGTAATTTTTCTGTTTCTTTAGACAAGGGTATCTTTAAATCTCTATTATTTAAAATAACTCAGCATGAAAAAGATGAGGTATTATTAACTGCAATTAAAGAATATTTTAATTGTGGATATTGTTATTTAAGAAAAAAAGAAAATACAATAGATTTTAAAGTTACAAAATTTTCTGTCGTTAATGAAATAATTATACCTTTCTTTATTAAAAATCCGATTCTAGGTGTTAAATCCCTAGATTTTAATGATTGATGCTTAGTTTCGGACATAGTAAATAAAAAAGAACATAAATTAGAAGAAGGTGCCTTAAAAATAATTGAAATTCAAGGGGGAATGAACAGGGGGAGAAGTAAGTAAATTTTTTTTACTAAAAACTTTTTTTTGTATGGTCCTGGTTTAGTGTTACTAGATTATAATTTGGGTATATTATATATGTTGGCTGTGTCTTCATTAGCTACATATGGAATTCTGCTGGCTGGATGGTCAGCTAATTCTAAATATGCTTTCTTAGGGTCTTTAAGAAGTACAGCTCAATTAATTAGTTATGAATTAATTTTAAGTTCTGCTATACTTTTAGTTGTATTATTAGCAGGTAGCTTAGACATAACTGTTATTATAGAAGCTCAAAGAGCTATTTGATATGTAGTACCTTTATTTCCTATATTCATTGTATTTTTCATAGGATCTATAGCAGAAACAAATCGTGCTCCATTCGACTTAGCAGAGGCTACTGATTTGGTCTCTTTAAAGATCACCATATGCTGAAACCCCCCTTTTTCGACCTTTTCTATTAATTAATAAAAAGGGGCAATCAGCAGGAAATTTAACATATAAAGTATGTTATAATCCTCAGAGACTACACGTGGTCATTTAATGTAAGTATTTATGTTAAATAAGATATAGTCCAATTTTGTATGAAAATACAAATAAAAATTGAAATTAAATTCAAACATTCATTCTACTGTGCTTACCTTAGAGGCAAGTAACATAACACATGTGGCTTATATTATCAAACCTAAGCAAAAAGTTTGAACGGTAGCTAGCCGTAGACATTATTCTACTTCAAATTCAAATCCTCCATCATTTGATCTATATCCTGTTCCTATTTTAATTCTTGATGATTTAAATAATAAAGATTGCATTACATCTTATAGAGAATTATTAAAAGGCAAAGCAGGTATTTATTCTTTTATTAACACTGAAAATGGTAATCAGTACATCGGAAGTGCCAAAGACTTTTATTTAAGGCTTAATGAACATCTGAACAATAAAAAGTCTAACGTTGCTTTACAAAAATCATTTGTTAAGTATGGCTTAGATAAATTTCTATATATATGAATATTTTACATATGAAAGTAAAATTATAAGTTCTAAAGCTTTAACTGATTTGGAAACCAGTTATATAAAAAAATTTCATTTTGATACTCTTTATAATTTTAAGGCTAATGCTACAAGCTCATTAGGTTATAAACATACTGAAGAAGCTAGACTAAAGATGACAGAGTATTATAAAAATAAGACAAATCATCCTATGTTTGGTAAAACTCATACTAAAAAAGCGCTTGATTTAATCAGTAAACCTGGTGAGTTAAATCCAATGTTTGGAAGAAAACATAGTGAAGTAACTAGATCTATAATAAGTGAAAGAAAGAATAAATACCCTTTAGGTGTAGGTTTATATGATCTAGATGGCAATTTAATTTCAAAGTTTAAAAATAATGTAGAGTTAGCTAAACACTTAAATATTTCTAAGGTTACAGTGGGTAAATATTTAAACTTGGGTCTTGTGTATAATAACACATATCGGTTTAAACCTATAGAAGATTAATGTGTATTTAATCTCTTTTTTTTTAATTGGAATCAGAACTAGTTAGTGGGTTTATGACAGAGCATTCCGCTGTTATTTTTGTATTCTTCTTTTTAGCTGAATATGCTAGTATAATTCTTATTTGTATTTTAAATAGTATTTTATTTTTAGGTGGTTATCTGTTTGACTTTAACTATTATCTATATCCTTACTTTTATTTACTGCAATTTATTGCAGGAGATAGTTATATGTATTTAACAGAAAATGAAACTAATTTTAATGTAATTGACTTTGATAATTACAATTCAGTAATAGGAACAACTATAAGTGGTGTGGTAATAGGTCTTAAAACTTGTATAATGGTATTTGTATTTATCTGAGCGAGAGCCTCATTCCCACGTATACGTTACGACCAACTTATGTCCTACTGTTGAACTGTTCTGTTACCAATAGTAATTGCATTTATTATACTAGTCCCATGTATATTATACAGCTTTGAAATAATGCCTGTTAATATACCTTTACTTTAATGTATTTTTATCTACGTATAGCTACTTTTACAACAAAAAGTTCACCACCTACTGAGGAGGAAAATGGAGATCCAACTCCTTTGAGAAATTATACAAATCTTCACGAATAATCTACAATAGAACTATTAAACAAGGATTTAAACTCTTTAAGTGGTATATACGCATTTAAGTATAATGATACTAGCAAAATATATGTAGGTAGTTCTATTAATTTATCTATAAGAACGGTAGAACATCTGGAAAAAAAATCGAAACTCTAATATCTATTTGCAAAATGCTTTAAAAAAACATGGCTTAAATAATTTAACTTTATTTTAGATATATTACCTGTAAATATTTCAGAGCTAGCTTATAACTCACAAGCTGAACATTATGCAAATTGAATTGAATTAGAACAAAAGTATTTAGATCTTTACATAAATAAGTATAATATAGATCCAATTACTAGTAAACCTAGAGCAGGCTCTAAACATACGGAAGCAACTAAAAAGTTAATGAGTAAAATAAGAACGGAAAATCCTTATTTCTTAAATAAAACACACAGTCCTGAATTCATTGAAAAAATTCGAATACGTATGGGGGATAGTGTAATAGTGTAAGGTGTACTCCAATAGCCCCCAACAAAGAGATATGTAATAAATCGAAACAGGGCGTTATTTAATAAGCTAAATCCTGAGATGGATTAATATTAACAAAGCGTGATAATGCCTTGTAATATACCTTTTTTGTAAATTAAATAAATATATGTTAATAAATAGATATATTTTTATATATTTAAATGTGTAATATTTTAAATATAATACTGCAACAAAAATTTTTTGGATGCGTATAATTTATTATAGTATAGCTTTTTTATATTTTTTTTAAGTAACTTTTCTAATATTTTTTCTATATATTGTAAGTATAATATTAACATAGATCCTATAATAGAAAAGAAAGTAAATATATGTCTATAAAAGATTATATCATGGAAATAAAATTATATTTATATAAAAATTTATATGATGGAAATAAATTATATGCCTTCCAACAGATAATGGATATCTGTTGCGGTCTATCCTTTTTTCGGCATAGAAGTAGTAATTTTATACTTTTATATTTTATAATTACTACTAGTCCTCTTATCTTTTTTTAGTAAATTCGAACACTCGAAATTACGTCGAAAAAAATAAAAAAAGGGTTGAAAAAAAAGAACATGTTCTTTTTTCTACCCATGAGGGACTAGATAAAAATACAACTAATATAGCTGTAGGTATATAAAGATATACACAATATTAAGTAAATATATTGTTCTATAAAATGTGAAAAATCTAGTTAGCATAAATTAATGACTGCTAACTCAACCCTTTAACCCAAAAGTACCATTTCTTGTCTTAGAATTAATAAGGGTATACTGTACATTAGATTTAGCGTAACCTCTTAGCATAGTAGATGATTTATTATTAAATGAGGAACGTATGTTTTTTAAGCTACCTGCATATCTATACTTAAATACTGCTCTCATAGCTGTTAAACGTCTTGTTAATCTACCTGATGCTTCAAATCTTACACCACTTACTACTTGTTGTTTTATAGTGTTTATAATATTGTTTTTATTCATTGCTTCAATATTATCATCGAATGTTATAAGTGTATGTAAATCAGGTATTCTTACCATTTGTAAGATAGCTTTTCTTAAAACTCTTACTGCTTTATTTTTCCTATCTCTTAATTTTAGAGCTACTGCTGATGAAAAAACGTCACTGTTTAAATGTATAGATCTTAATTCAACTAAATTAATTTCTACCTTTTTGTTATACAATTTTTCAATTAAACTAATTAAACCAAAATTTCTTAAGTTTAGATTTAAGCTATTAAATTTAGATTTATTAAAATTAAGCAATTTTAATGAATTAAATAATATTTTTTGTAATCTAACTAATTTTTTTAAAAGTCTAATGTTATAAGTAGGTATATTACTTAATTTAAGGTATTTTCTTCTTAAATTTACTAGGAAGTATCTAATTAAGTTGTTATTTGTTTTAAAGAAAGCCATATTTCATTTTCTAAATATGAAAAAGTTATTCTTTAATAAGGAAGGTATTCTGTTTTTATGGTTTGGTACAAATCCTCTTTTTATTTTATTTTTATAAAAATTAACTCATCTAATAGTTTTTAATCTTGTAGGTGTAAAATATTTTTCTGAACGATCCTCTAAAAAGATTTTTTTTCCACCAACCATCAGATTTTCAGCTAAAAATAGTCTAAAATCTTCTAATCTTGTAGGTGTAAGATATTCCGAAAATATTTTAGATCCGTTGGCTATTAGACCTCCATCCAAAAATATTTTATCTCCATCAACTATTAATTTTCTATATTTTACAAGTACAAGAATTTTTAATAAATATCACTCAATAGATGATTTTTGTTTATTGTATAGATACAACGTAATAAAAAGTTTAGTGTTAGTATGTTTTAGCTCAGCTCTACTTGCATAGATTTTATTTGCTGAATAACGAATCTTGTTATCACGTCTACGTTTAAAGAGAATTTTTATTTTATCTTGTAACATATTACAATAACTTCTAAGTAATGTATTTAATACTGCATCTTTACTTATTAAAGATTTTAAGTAGGATTTATTGTAAGAGTATACACTACTTAATCATTCTTTACTAGAAGAATGGTGAAAAATAATATTATTATATTCATCTCTTTCAGAATTACTTTGTATTTTATTACTTTTTTCTATAATATAGTTAGTATTTAATGATTTATCATTAAAATTATTTTGTTTATTTTTGAATATGTTTAACATAGAATGTTATTATGAATTATTGGTATGAATTAGGGCAAAGCAATGAAAATTATAAGTTTAATTAAAAACATTGTACATTCTTAATAGATTGCTATTATTTTGTAATATTAAATAGCATATAAAGTATATTTTAGAATGATTACATATACTTAAAGAATAATGAGAAATAAGTGATTTGAACACTTAACCTTGTTCTTTTTATAAACTAAAAAAAGCCGAATGCTATCCTAATGGGGTGAATCCCTTTCATTCTCTTTTTATTTTTCCTCCCCCAATACGGGGGAAGATATAAGTCTTTACCAGACCTAAGTTCATCTTCTGCCCGATTGCTATAAATATAAATCTATTTTGCAATCTTCCAGCAAAAAATATTTATCTATTGGAATTTGTTATAGTTTTGCCCCATGTATTTTAAACACAAGCGAACAGTTTTCATAACATGTTTATTGTAAAAACCTGTTAAACATTAAGATCCTCAATAATATATGGATACAAATAAGAATAATCATACAACATCAACAAAATGTCAGTAAAGTATTCCGGCTTCTAATCCTAGATGATGGTTATTTGTTAGCGGTTTTATGTCTTTAGCCTTTGCCTATAAAAACAATGCATTAGGCTGAGCTGACGTATTTTATTAAGCCAATCTTATACTTCGACCTTACTTAAGATAGTCTCAAAAGCGACGTTACCGTAGTACCATAGCTTGTTATAAGTTGGCGCCCTTTTTCAAGGGCAACTAGAGCACATCTTACTCATTTCAGAGTATCACCGTATGCTCGTTGCTCTTTTACTGGTTTCCCAATGTTAGATCCGCGATTACCCATTACTTTTTCAAGATATCCTTGTTAATATTACCTTACCTTACACATTACTGCAAGCCGCATTGAGACTTTTCACCCAATGTTTGGTTAACAAGGCTATTAGGGGGTTCCCGGAGTTTGGCGATAAACCACCTTCAAGCTGTCTGCTCACACAGCCCTACAAATATAATAACCCGAATTTAACGAACTCTTCCTTTTCGAGACCCCTTGTACGAACCTGCAAATAGAACAAACAAAAATTAACTTTTTTTGTTTAGATTAAAAAAGATATAACCCCTTACTGGTTTACCGGTATCTAAATACCTATTAATAGTAGTCATAGGTACTTTATCTTGTAAACCAAGGTATGCCTCTCTAACACTATTAAAATTAAAGGTTTTACCTGATTTAACCTCTTGTACAACTATAGGTTTAACTCGCCCCCTTTTAGTGGTGTCGACATTTGGAATTATGTTTTTGCCTACTTCCAAGGTAGCTGAATCTGAATCCACTAAAACCCTCTTTGTATTCATATTTTCTCTAATTTTACGTATTTGGTCTAAACCTTCAGGAGTCAAATGTTTTTTGGCTATAATTAAATGAATAGTTTTACTTCAACAAAGATAATCTTTTTCTTTTATACCTACTATTTTATATTGTGAGAAAAAAGGTATAATATAGTTAGCAAGGGCAGAGACGTCAGAAACTAAATAATCACCATGCCGATGGTCTTTGGAAAGGTAATACTTACCACAACCAAAGTATTTTTCTAAAAGAGTAAGCATCTGCCTATCCCTAACATGTTGAGTTAATTGAAATCCAACCCTCACTCTATATCCTAATTTACTCTTGGTATCTTTACCAATATTAAAGAAAAAACATCCTTCTCCCGAAGTAAAACCTGCTACCCAGAAAGGGTTTGGTATTTCTGTTGTACAGATAAGAGGTCTAGTTTTAGGGATTATATTAGGAAATGCCTGTTCCAATTTTTTGGACAACCCTAGGTTCATTGATGCTTTAATTGCTACAATTTTTTCTAAACCTGCCAAAGTTAAATGTTCTTTTCTAAGTATCAAGAGAACTGCTTCACGAAATAATAAATAGTCACCGTGTTTTTGGGTAATCAAGGGGTAATTATCAAAGTGTTCAATGATTTTCTGAAGATCATTTAAAGAAAAAACCACAAAAGTTCATTTATTTTTACCTTGCTTATTTAATCCGATTCCTCCAAAAAACGCTTCTATAGAATTTAGTATTGCCCTATCTTTAACATGTAGTGAAATTTGAAAACAAACCACCACCGATCAACCTAACTTACTAGCAGGATTTTCTCTTATACTAATCATAAAACAACCTTCAGCATCAGAAAACCCAGTTACGAACCAAGGATCTAAATAATTTTTTTCATTATTTAGAGGCAAGTTAGAAGTTCTAGTTTTAGTTGAATATAAACGATATGTTTGTTTAAATCCTATACGTTTTGTATTAAAACGTAGTCTTAAGGGGTTTATTAAACACTTTGTATTTAAATGGTATGCTAATACACGTCATAAACCAACAGCTAAAAATGCTGTACCAATCATAACCGCGTCTATCTTTACTTCAGCATATCGAACGAGTTATACGTGTTTAACTTTTATAGTTATTACATATGTATGTAATAACTCGCAAACCTTATAACTCCGACTTAGCTAGGACGTAAAGTTATTTCCATATTTCTATGGAAGACTGAATACACCTTAATTACAGAAGAGGAGATAGGGTCAAAATATTTAAGATCTATCTCCTTCTATAACAACCGCCATCTACTCGATGCGCTTTTCCTTATTAAGAGATTAATAAAGGTTAGTTCCGCGATAACCCATTTAAGTTTCCTTAATACAAATAAATTATTACCTCACCCATTATGATTAGTAATGGTACTTATTATTAGACTTTTCACTATATATAAGGTGGTATTATTGTCTTTAGGGCTTCCCCGGATTTTGGCGGTTTAGTATAAGTCTATACTTAAAAATTTACTTCTTAAAAAGTACAGTACAAGTACCAAAAGGGAGTTATTATACTTTCATATCATTCTTGACACATTTTTTGCCTTTTTCTTTCTGCTGTTTGATTTAATTAATTAAACAAAAAACAAAATAAAAAAAAA
>NW_006911600.1:0-13592 GCF_000523455.1 Bipolaris oryzae ATCC 44560
AAATAAACACCACGTAAGCAGAGTAGATAGCTCCTTATCGAATACAACCTCTTGTATACCTCGCGATTGCTCCCCGGAGCGCAGCCCCTTACAGCGGATGAGCTCAGCTAATAGCATTACTATCTTGGAGCTCTTCTGAAGCTGATTTGTTACCGCGATAAGTAAAGCTATCGAAGAGCTCTTATATTGTAGAACCTGATCACGTATTGGCGTTGATTAAGCTTTAGGCTCGCGTACGTATATTGCTTGGTGTACAGGCCTGCCAGAGAGCTTCTGGGAGAGTAGCTAGAGGAGTAGGCGTACGCAGCTCTACTATCACTCCCAACTGAAAGACCTCGTCTACGGCATCACTAAACTAGTTAACGACATTAAGAGGATTTTCGTTACTTCTAGAAGGAAGCTTACCCTAACCCTTGCCTCGTTGACCGAGGCTTTTTCCTTTGGCCTGCTAGACTCAGTGTGCGCCGCGCTGCAAAAGCGAATGGTGGACTGCAACATGTAATTGCATTCAATCAACATAAGTGTTTCTGTAACAATTATGAGCATTAGAGAACCTTAGGAGAGTTCTCATCTAGGGCTAGTCATCGAAGCGGAGCGCATTCATGGCTCAAAGACCAAGGCAAGTACTCTGTTGTGGCCACATGACTAGCATTGGTAAATCCCGGCTGTATGTGCCTGAAGGCCGCAAGTTCGAACGTGACTAACGGGGTTACGTTCAGAACGATCCTTAGAGTCTTTTGCAGCAAGCTTGGCACCATCTTCTTTGCTATTGTCATCGGCGCGAATCAGAACATATTCTAGCTGACTAAACTATTCGCTCCAACACTAGTCTTCAAACGTCTCTTCTTACTTGTTGCAGTGCGTTGCGAGACTCCTTCTCAGGTTAAAAAGCCTAACGTTGTTCTTCCCCTCTTCCGACACTACGAGCCTCCTATTCGTGAAATGCGCTACGATAGGTTCTGCGAGATCTGCTGCATGGTCTTGATGTACCTATTCGTCTTAGATTCTCCTGTTGGATTAATTCTCTGGCTTTGGATGCGGGAAGGGATTCAGTATGGATGGCTAGGTTATCAGGTATCGTTTATCGCGTTCGCGACAGCACACTTAGGCAGCTGGGGGCCTGATTGCACTTTAGTCATCCACAGGCCAAGTGCTTGGATACTACTTGGCGTGGCGTGCGGCTGATTGGAAACCTTGGCATCGCCTCCCTCTCTATGTAGGGGTTGTCGTCACCATGCACACGTCGAATGTCATGCATTTGCATGACTCTACTGGCACTCGGCGTGCACCTCTAGTAGCGAGATAGAGTGCACTATGCTGTAAGAGGAGAATTCGAGATCGCTATGCACCTTGGGGCAATCATGCCGGAATCTGAGCCGGAATCCCATGTCCTGAATCTCGAGTCAGGGATCTCGAATGCTGAACCTTGACTTTCAAGTCTCGACCTTGCTATCCGTCTTGGCATGCCTGTCTGTCTCAGGGGCTGGGAACCGCTGGAACACCTTGACTCGTAAAATAGGGTCTCCTGCAAATGACAGCAGCTAGGCACACTAGCGAGCATCGCGATACACTATAATTGGGCGCGCTTGCGTGCTCCGGGTAGAGCAGCTTCAAGCTAGGATAGCGTAGCCCAGGAACTCAATTCCCCCGCCGTCGAATCGGCTTTCGCGCCCAGCCAAAGGTACGGCCGCTGCCTACACCTACTGTTGGAGAAGCGAAACACTAGGTAATTAGTAGGTCTTGCATGGAATGCAGCCACTACGGCCTGGGAAAGCGGGTACTACGACCGGAAGGCGACGCTCTCTGAATGGGTCAATTTTCGGTACCACCAATGTACATATGTAGTAGGTGGCTGCTAGTAATGCGTACCTAAGTAGTTCCTACGGAGCCTACAAATATCCACTCGTTACCACCTCTTTGGGTGGAAATGGCTCGTTGATGGACACCTGATCGAAACCCAAACTGGCTCCATCTGTCATGGCGATTGACCAGACCAGTGCTATCGTACGTTTAATTCAATCATGCCATAGGTATCGAGCGCACACACATTTCTATTTCTAATGCTGTCAAGGTCATTGAGTGGTGCTTGTATGTGACGAGTATCATTCTCGCCGGTTGTCGGTTTGGGGTGCACATTCGAAACAAGACAACGTCTATGGTTGTAGCCGATCTGTGGCTCGTCCTCGCCGTCTTGAACTGCACTGCCTTGATTGCTTGCGACACTGCAACATACAAAGTAAATGAGATGAATAACTTCATCTCACCGTCGGAATATGTTCGCAAAGTGCGTGTGCTACTACCCCTGATTCAATCCTAGAACACACAAAGTGC
The DNA here is from genome assembly GCF_000523455.1 of Bipolaris oryzae ATCC 44560. Taxonomy (NCBI): domain Eukaryota; kingdom Fungi; phylum Ascomycota; class Dothideomycetes; order Pleosporales; family Pleosporaceae; genus Bipolaris; species Bipolaris oryzae. The sequence goes on from NW_006911600.1 coordinate 2,332, forward strand.
TAAAGCTACGTACAGCTCCGATACGCCACAATGTACTTGTTTGATGGCGGGCTCTTCATTCCCAAGTTTAGCATGCTGGCGTTCTATATACGTATCATTCCGGCGACGTCACCCAAGATGCGCAAAGGGCTGTGGGCAGTGGTATTTTTTGTGACAGCATCAGCCATCGCGGCCTATGTCGCCATTACCTTTTGGTGTGGCACTGATTTGGCCATCAACTGGTCCGACAAGCCGGGAGCTTGCTCTGCTTTTAGCGCAAAGCCACTGGGCCAGCTGACGTGGTCCCTTAATATCATTTCCGAGATTTTCAGTAAGTATACACTTGGACATTTTGTAATTCACACTGATGTTCGATAACAGTATTCCTCTTACCGCTCCCGATTATCCGGAGCCTGAACTTCAGATATCGACGCGAGAAGGCAGGTTTGCTTTGCATGTTTATGCTTGGTAGCTTGACTATCACGTCTAGCATTGTGCGCTTTGCCGTACAGGATCTTGTCGTGAATAATCTGCCCATGTGTAAGTGATGCAAGTTTTCATATTGCAGAACCTTGAAAACTAATTCTCCTGGTTTTACAAAGACATTCTCGCTATGGCCGAATATACCATCTCCATCATGATCATCTCGTGTCTCTCTCTCCGTCCTCTTCTTCGTAAAATTCACCGCATTGCCACCGACAGCGGCCAAGGCAGTTCGCGAACGCCACCCTTCTCTCGCTCAGCCAAATTCTTCCATCGTAGTAACGCGGAACACCACGGTGGTATCACTAGTGGTCAACTCTCCTCGACCTGGCGAAAGAGCCGGCCTAAAGGCCCGGTGTATATCGAAGGTGCGATAGCCGAGAACGGCTATGGGAGCCAAGTGGAATTGACGGAATTACAAACAGAGCGAATATATAAAGCTGGAGAGGTTATTGCAACAAGTGAAAGAGATAATCTTAGTGTCAGTGACAACGAGAGGAGTAGCGTCAAAGGTAAGAAGCAACCGAGTCTAGATCCTTGAATGTTACAGTCTTGGTAATACATAACCCTACTGCTAATTGCTGAGTTCTTTCATTATTAAAATAATGAAAAAGGAACTTTCGAGATTAATACCCGGGCTTATTCAACTCAGAGGTTTGATTATATTCTTACTAAGTGATTGTGATGCCTAAAAACACCTTTGGAGATGAACCCAAAAGGAAGTCAGCCATAGTCTTTCATATTTGTTGATAGATTAATGCCTATGGACTCGAATATCCGTGCCTGCATCCGTTGTGAATATTGTATGCACTATATGAAAGGGTACTTTGGCGCACCAGCGTGAGCAAGAATTTGGGCGTTGGACAGATTTCGGCCAAGAGCGAGGTCTCCAAAGGGTGGTATATAGTTGTGCCTAAGTGGTAATCTTGAGTCGTCAAACAGCATGTCTTCTCCCTCATTAAAGAAGAATTTCTGGGAAGCCCACCACGAATCGTCAGCGTGGATGAAGACAAGCATTGACAAATATTGCAACAAGTGTCCTGTGATAAGCTCGATTTGTACCGTCATTAAACCGGCCTAGAAGACGCATTGGAGGTTGTCGTGAACAATTCAGACTTTCTAGATATCCTAATATCAAACATAGTTGTTGTTACCTCTATTAAAGTTTCAGGAGTTCTTCACAAGTTGATTCCTAATCCATTCCCGTGTTTCTATCGCGCTCAGTATTATGCTCGGTCACACTTCCACATAATACGGACCGTGACCAAGGAAGGATGAGGGGAGTGAGAGAAGTACCGCTATCAGCACCTCATGAGCAGTGGATTAGGCATCAGCTCGAGCTGAAACTCATGCAGCTTGTGGCGTCCAGCTATGAGCAGACATTCGTCAGATCCCTAGATCCGGCTAGCTCTCATCAGGATCTATTGCGCCACTTCAGATAAGAATCGCGTCGCAAACATATCGCTCGTCTTGACACTACGTGACGGTATAAATAGGTGGAGCTGAGGATAGCTGCGCGTTATTTGCTTTTTTGTTATTTGCTTTTTTGTTATTTGCTGTACTTTGTGGTTCTGATCAATCACGGGCTTCTTCTTCCATACAAATGCATGTTTGAAGACTGAAGCCGGCGTGAATTTTAAGACCTAAAAACTAACTTCCTTCTGGAAATCAGTTTGTTGGCCACAGTCACAAGTATATCACGTTTAGTATCCTTGTCCTTACCCTCCCCTTCCCTTGGTGCCGTCTCGAAAGTGTTCCAAACCTCAATATACTTATGATCGCTGTCCTTGGTGGTATAGATTGCATGAAACGCTTCTGCCATGCGATCACGCGTTTTCATAGCTTCAAAATCCTCCAACGTAACACCCTTGCCCTGCTGGTTGGTCGCATCGCGATGATAGACCGAAAACTGTACGCAATATAGTACCAGAGCAGCCAAACCTGCCGCCAACGCTGTCGCGACGCTCGAGCCGCTGACCAAGCTGCACTTCTCGAATGGCACATTGCCAGGTCGGTCTTTAATGACCCGGTCGCCAGGGAAGATGAAGTCGACATGCGAGGCCCGAGTCCAGCGCCAGGCGGTGCCCCATGCTGTCGCGGCACCAATCTTGAAGCGTGTTGGGTTAGCAGCTGGGTGGCTCCCATCGGCATCGGTAGCTTGGTCGTTAGCAGAGCAGAAGAGGAGGATGTTCTTCTTAGCCGCTTCATCCAGAGCAAATTCGAGCTTCTTGATATCGGCTTCATTGTCAACCGTTTTCTCAATGGTCCACGACATGGAGATAATGTCTACGCCTCGGTCGATAGCTGCGCGCACGGCCTTTGGGAGCAGACCTAGTTAATTGGTGCAATGCAATATCATCACAGGCGTGAAACATACCTTTTCGGCGCTCTTAGCTGTGATTTGCCTTTTCCCTTTCTCTTTTGCGCTATACTCATCGAGCCGAAGAACGTAAAGCTGAACCTTGGGACAAACTCTGCAGATCAGGCTCGCCATGACGGTGCCATGAAAGCCGCTAGTTGCCCAGTATGGCGCGTTAAGATTATTTTGGTTGCGGAAGCTGCGGCCTCCAATTACTTTGTCGGCCACAGATTGTTCGTTGATGTCTAATCCATCGTCGATGAGAGCTACCATAATTGGCCTCGGCTCAACGCTATTCAACCGTGAAGTATCCAGATCGACGTTCTGAATGAAGGTTGCGAACTCATCCATACACGTTAGCCACTTGTGTTGGTCCTTATGTTGCTCCTGCGCTGCCGTCAGTCCTTCTCCCAATTCCGTTTTCTTCAAAGGCAATGCATCTCGCTGGACTTTGATCATCGGTGGGAGTGATTCCTGATTCTTGGAATCTTTGGATCGCTTGCTTTCAATGCTTTCAATGAGTAGGCTTCTGTTGTACTTCAGTCTAGCGCAAAATGCATCCAAGTTTCGTTTCTCTCTCGCTCGTGTCTCCAAACCCTGCATAATAGTCAGCGTTTGAGCCTTTCTAGACTCGAAACATGCGCACCTGAGTAGCATAAAGCACAACTGTGTCAAGCTTTTTGAGTTGATTGAGGCCCTCTGACTCACTCCAGCTGCGCAGGATAGCATTGTTTCCGCCCCAGTAGAGGTTGACTTGACTGACACTCGGGGCAGCTTTGGCTATGACCTCAGAGCTGAGATCGGTCTTCTGCCAATCCCAAACCTTGAGTACCTCGATTCCCTGAAGAGCTTTTTCAATGGTCTCATCGCTGTGAGACGGCTCTTCGCTATCGTCAATGTACAGATTGAAGATTCGCTTCACACCCTTGCTACGAAGCCAGTCGAAAATAACCATGTAGTCATCCCGACCTTTGCCTGTATCCTTGGCAGTAGGCCTTGAGAGAAATTTGGAAACCGCTGCTGCAGGTTTGTCTACCCGAATGTTTGGGAGCAACACGTATTTTAAAGTGTCTTCAAAGTTAACATAACTCATCTTCTGTAACCTCTGCAATGAAACCAGAGGTGGGCCATCGGCCAATGACCAGTATAATTCCTTTTCTGTCGCACCTTTAGTCTCTTCTAGTATTTTCCCCTGCCTATGGACTTACCTTGGACTGGTCCGTAGAGAAATGAAACAATGCTTTCATGATCTTCCTGAGTTCCCATGTAATACAGCTTCAAGAAGTCTCGAATTGCATTCGCTGTTGCCTCTGTGACCACTTCTTTATGCTTCGATGTCTTGTTAGTGCCTGTGGCTGGCCCCTTGGACAGAGCAGGCGACATCGCCACAGATAATTTCCCGCCTAGCTTAGATTCATCCATATGGGCAATTCTTGCGGCGGTCGTGTCGAACCGTGTAGGCTGGCGCTGAATTCCTCGCATTGGAAGATCCTGCTGCTCGACTGTTGGGTCCTTGTGTCTGCCCTGTGCCTGTTCCTTGGAGCGATTGAGCTGGTACGTCGGGACTGGGCGGACCTGATCTGGGGCTTTTGGCACTTGCTGCCCTCCGGGTACGATTTTAGAACTTTCCTTCGCGTTCCAGCTACTGGTTACTGTCTTGTCGCTCCCTCTATTACCGCTGCGTTCTTCTCTCATGTCTTTAGGCCCAGCTTCAGCCTTCCTCGCTGCTTGTCTCGTCTTCTCGTGGTATCGATACACTGAGAGTCGACACGGATCGACGTCGGCGCCCACGTTGACGTTCAGAGCAGCGTCGCAAGCGGTCACTAGTGCTCGCACGACGTCCATTTGCGATTCTGTGCAGCGGTCCCACTCAACAGCAATGTGAAGCGGGGTTTTGAATTCGTTGTTCTGGGCCTCCAGCGTCTTAGGATTGCGTACTCGCTTGATGAGCTTGAGGGCAATTCTGCGCGCATATTTGTGCTTGCTCAGCATGGCTTTGTGAAGGCAATTGTTATTCTTTGAGTCCAGAAGCGCCAGAACGACATCGATATTCCCCTTGGCGTTATAGGCATCACACATGTACTCCACGAGTTTAGTGATGCCGCCTATGATGGCCGCCTGCAGCGGCGTGGTGCCAGCACCGTCCGTCTCTTCCATGAGGTGACAATGCTGCTTGATCACATGTTCCACGAGCGGCTTCAGCGCACTCGCGCTGTCCTTTCCTGCCTCTACAATCATGTGCAAGAGATTCCTCGGATTGTGATCGTTTGTCCTTTGGTCAAGGTAGTCGTATTCATCTGGCTTGCTGGTGATGGTTTTGATGTTCAGCTGGCCCTCCCTGAAGCCGGCGATGATGCGCTCGAATTGAACTTTGATGTCTTGTTCATGGTCTTCTTCATCCTCACTTCCCGACTCACTGGAGTCCCCTTCCTTGTCAGTTTCGCTTTCGGCAGCCTTATCAGTGTCATGTTCCTCCGCTATCTCCAACTCATCGGGGTCTTGTAGGCGTGTGCTTTCCATGACGGGCAGGATGCAGCCTGGTATGAACAAAGTTTTGCTATCCGAATGGCAAGCAGATAGATGGGTGGGAGATGGGTGCACGCATACATTAGATTGCGCACGGCAGAGCTTGGCTCTATGCAGGCAGCAGGCGAAACTACTGCCAAAATTGTGCTTACGCTTTAGCGGCGGGGCAATTCTCGAAATGGGGAATAGCCGGCGTGACAAGATTCATGACTGAGAAATGGCCCCCACACCGCACAGCTTCCTTTGTAAGTATAGTTGTATTGCCACTAATGGGTATATCTAGAAAACCGTTTGAATTCTTTCTCAAGGGAGCCTTGGCCTTCAAAAGCATCTTGACGCGATTATGGCAGAAGTTTCCAACAACGACCTCGTGCAAACAGAAGAAGAGTACGAGAATGACGGCGACGGCGACGGCGACGACGACGATGATGACGTTTTTGATATCATGCTGAATCCTGGCGGCGATGAAGGCAGCTCATTTCGCACCAGAAACGACCCGTCAGCACCTTACCAGCGTGCCAACGTTACCGAGCGTAAAGGGGCACTGGACATCCGCTGCGCCTGTCTGGACGTAATTCACGGCCTCATGAGCCCCGATGCCGACGAATTTGCGACCATTATTGTTCTCAACTTTCGGTTCGACAGCCGCAAGACAGCAAGGCGCATTTTGGCCGTGAACATCACCCTCCAGTTTGCACCTGAGCAACCCGGTGACCCCGAGCCCGAAGTGTTTCAGATCACACCCTTCGATAGTATGGTCATGGTCCAGACGATGCAGACAGAAGAGAAGAAAATCATGGCCGGCGTCAATCTGGGGGCGCCTCCGCTTGCTGGTGTAGAGTTGGGGGTGGACTTGGGCTGGGAACGCAGCGTCAACCGAGAAACCACAGATGCGACAAGAGTGATCGGTTCAATTGATCTTTTAGGAAGGACTTATGGGAACGCTGACAGCGCATCTTGGTCACTTATTGAGAACAGTACTACCAAGACCGGCGTACCGTCAACGATGCGCACAGCAATCTTGTTGAAAAGGCAGGACGAGAAACCTTTTCGCTGCGATTTCAAGATAGAAGCCAAGGTTGATCCTAAGAGTTCTATAGAGAGGAGCTTTCAAAGGCTGTTTGGAGGACGACCCAAAGATGATCCTCTGCTCTTTGATCCACAGCTGCCTCCTACCAACAAATTACAGATGTATGATCTCACCGCACTTGGATCTGTGGACCTCGGCAGTCTCTCGGGCGTGACTTTCCAAACCGTCCTGGACTCTGCAGTAAAGCATATTTAGGATGGCTTGACACACAGATCAAACATAAATACTGAATATAAATTCACCATGATCACTCGCAACTAGGTTATCGTTTAAATCATGAGCATAACTAACATACTTCTTATTTTATTAATTGGTAATGGCACTGAAATGTTTTCACACAACACCTATCAGCAGCAGGTCCCATATACCATCTGTGTAATTAACAGTGACCGTGGACATTTGAAGACGGTAGTTCAAGCTTCATGCAATAAAAAGCAAGTCAGGGATCCGAAATCGGTGTATAGAGTACATATCGTACTGAAAGTGGGGGGGGGTGGGGGTGGGGGGGCGTTGTCAGGAGCCACAGCTTGGGGCATCAGCAGTAACCTAGTTGAGATGTGCCGGTACATTAGTCGAAAATTTCTTTGTATCACCTACTAGATAATGATTCTATGCCCACTTTACGCATTCGAAGTGGGCGTGGATGTTGAATTATCGATTACTTACATGACCACTTTCTCATACAATTTCGAATCCAAGATTATTACCTACAATATGCCCACGTATACCCGCAGCGCAATCCCCAGGATACGAGCACGTATTTCAGTTATCGGCCGAATTCGAAGTACCTGGAGGAGTGGGCTGTGGGTTCAGCTGGATCATGCATATGCATCACACGCTGCCGAGTTTCCGCCCCCGACGGACCCCACCTAGGCATGACTGGATGTAATCAAGACTCCGCCCATGTAAACGTGGCTGCACTGCATATTTTACGCATGATTGCTACCAAGTGACAAAATTTTGAGCCTGGAGGTCCACATCAGCCCTTCGCTTCGCGCTTCGCTGTTGCGATTTCCAGCATAATCACGCCTGTTGGACCGACTCTCATTCTGCGCGCGAAATCGGGATTGGGGAGAGAAGATGCCCAGCATCGCATCAGATGATGATAGCCATTCCTCGGCGGCAACATCATCATCATCATCATCATCATCATCATCATCATCATCAACAAGCGACGAGCATGATACGTCTCCTGCTGAAGACGTTGACCTCGCGCCAGGCACCGATGCCAACGGGCGGCGGAGCAGCATTGCAGATGTAATGGACCCAGTCGTCGCGGAGGAGGGAAGCAGCGGCGACTATGGGCTTCAGGGCAAGGAAGATTATATGTTTCCGGGATATTTCGAGTAGGTCAATCTGGGAAAGTGTGTGCATGATGGGCGCAAGTCCATGTTCTGACCAAGTAGCGTTGTAACCATCCATGGACTTCACGGCCACCGCGAGACAACTTGGCAAGCGCGTGACGAATCGAAGCGAGAGATGGTCCGTGGAATAGAGGACTGGAAGTACGAACTGTGCATCCGTTTGATGAATTATGGTTACGATGCTTTCAAGACGCTCTCGAAAGAGGTTATCACTAAAGAGGCATCAAAATTGCTGCGTGCGGTTGCAGAGGCAAGGCATGAGAAAGATGAGGTATATACCTTTTCTGAGAGGGAGAGGGAGAGGGACGCAGGTGCGCACTTATTGATCATCTCCTTATAGGATTCGTTCCGGCCGATAGTCTTCGTGTGCCATGATATCGGAGGCACGATTGTCAAACAAGTAACAAAAGGCCCTTCACATGGCAAGTGTCAGCCAAATGACTGCTTCTAGGCTTTGTATCAATCCGTCTTGGATCCGCAATATGCCGACATCGCAGAGTCGACCAAATGGATTGTATTTCAACCCTTTGTGGCCAATCGATTTCATGGTACTTGGCTAACTACCGCGACTTAGATATTCATCGGCTGCCCACACAGATGGCATAGCGTCTTGGACATGGAAGAGAAGATTGCGCGGCTTTTGTTCTCGGGTTCAAAATTACCCAAGGGAAATTCGCTGCTTCATGTCAAAAGCCTCGCAAGGGCCGTCATCGAATGCAACCTAGCCTTCGTGGAGTCCAAGATTCTTCTAAGCACAGATATCCTCAGCGTTGTATCTACTCTCACGGACCTTGGGGAATGCGTAAGATACAAGACTCACAGCATAGGTGAAATGACCTTGACCTAACTCTTTGCATCTTGTAGATTTTCAATGAATTTGATGCGACACTCCGGACTGGGTTTGTACATCAGCGCGAATTCCCCCAGCCCCATGCGGCTTTAGCATGCGCAGAGCAGATTTTGGAACTGAAATCAAATTTTGAAGCGTTCAAAGATGTTGTTAAGCTAGGTAAGGTGAATCAGCATTGCTTTTGTAAGGGGCCTTATGCCGGTGTTTGAACTGACATTCATCAGATCAGGGAGTGGTGGAGCGAGCAGAGGAGTCTTCATATATGAATGCCCTCGTGGCACAGGCGCCCCCAGTCCGACCAGTGCTTACCAATCAGCATCAGAGAAACCCTCTGGCCAATAATCAACAATACATTGACTGGCGGGAGAGTACTGGATCCAATGTTTTGATTGTCCATGGACAGGGCCCGAGGTCATGGCGGTCTGGATTGCTCTTCGAAGAGATGATACTGCATTCCAGGATTGATAGCCTGTGGAACTACTTCTCATTTGACGAGGGTGACGATCGTTACAAGGATACATGGGCATTCCTTTTGACCACAGCTGCACAGTGGGTAAGGTCCGACAAGGTTCTCAAGTCTGGCTTTGACTTTGAAAGCGACATGTCTCGCTTTCTAGCACAGCGCACTCTTAGTGAGAACGACTTGCTCTTGTCATTGAGCAGGATTCGATACTTCTACAGCAGTGGAGAAACGGTATTTGTGCTTGACAACCTGGACGAATGTTCAGACAAGCTCTCCTCGTTCTGGCGCTTGGCAGCCGAAATGACCGAATCACGGGAGAAGCGATGGAAATTCCTGATCATGACCAAGTCGACAGACTCGCTAGATGAGTGGCTAAAGGGCGCACCGACAATTGTACTCGAGGATGAATTTTCACCGGAAGATGTCGATGCCTGTGTCAGGGATGAGGTTGACTACAGGTTGCATCAGCTCGATGCCAGGTACGCATCAACACTACCAATTGGGAGATACCGAGACGAACTTTTGAGGAAATGTGGCAATGATATTGGTCTCACCCGGCTACTCGTGCAAGATGTGCAGAACAGCCCATCTTTGGATGCTCTCACTGATGCCCTGGAAAGGCTTCCGGAAGTGAATTTGGAATTTCTTTTCCGGAAGACTATGGATGCCATACCGGAAGCCAAGCGCAGTCTTGTAGCCAGGGCCATTACCTGGCTTGTATTTGCCTTTCGGCCTCTTAGTATGGGCGAACTGTGCTCAGTACTTGGCATGTCCGAACAAATCCAAGATGCAGATGGTGTAGGGGCAATGAATACGCTGATTGGCATCCCAATCTTTGATTTCTCCAACCCGCAGGAGATGCGCTTCCAACATGCAGGGCTGAAGAATCTGATTCTCCAGTGTGACAAGGAGGAGTGGTATTACGTCCAAGCGACTGCACACGAGATGATGGCAGAAGTCTGCCTTGGGTTCCTCGGCACCACTGGCGCGCAAGCTGCTTTGAACACACTATGCGAGGTTCGGCATGGCATTCTGTCGACACCACGCGTCCGACCGCGGGTGGATGTGGCCACTTACGCTGCGTGCTATTGGCATCGGCATTACTGTCTTGCATCCAACAAGAGTCGTTTGATAGGGCAGGTGGTTGAGTTTTTCAAGAGCAAGGCGGCTTTTGGGCGTTGGCAGATGGCACATTGGTTCATGTCGAACCCGTTTTCTCGGGCAGATCGCAGCTATCTCTGCCCGCTGCCGCTCGTGGCTTCCATGGGCCTTGAGGATGTATATGAGCGATGGATACAAGACAACAACATGTTGGCAGCCGAGCAAAAGCTGTGGCTTCCGTATGCTGTGGCTGAGGCGGCAAGAAACAGACATGGCAGTTTGGCGCTTCACTTGCTGCAGTCGGTGGCGCTGGACCAGGCAGCGGCCGAGTACGTGCTCGAAGCAGGCTGCTCGGGGGGAGACGAGCATGTGCTTGCGGAGGTCGTGTCGCACATTGGCAAGACGACAGTGCCCGGCTTTACATGGCCGGCTGTTGTGGTGCGGCGGGCGGCATGGAATGGCCATGCCAAGGTTGTGCAGGCTCTGATGGACGAGGGTGCCGACCTGAGCGGGCGCGAGGGAGCGCCGTTTGGGCAATGCGCGCTGTATCTGGCAGCACGCAACGGGCACGCTGGGGTGTTGAAGCTGCTGGCTCAGCACGATGCCAGCCTGGTGACGTCGCGCGACGAGCACAACGGCTCGGTGCTGAATGCGGCGGCGCAGCGGGGAAGTGCCGAGATGGTCCGGCTGCTGCTCGAGAAGGGGGCTCAGGCGAGCGCAGACGACAGCATAGCCCTCAGCAGTGCGTGCAGCGTCGGGGCGCAGGCCGCAGTGCGCCTGCTGCTGCAACACGGGGCGCAGACGGAGACGAGCCCCGACAACGGCGAGACGTGGCCGCCGCTGCACCTGGCGATCCACGAAGGGGCGTTGGGGTGCGTGCAGGAGCTGCTTGCAGCCAAGAGCGACGCGAACCACGAGTGCGCGGACGGCACGGCGCTGCACGTGGCGGTCAAGGCCCGGCGGCTCGACATGATGCAGCTGCTGGTCGAGCACGGCGCCGACGTCAACAGGCGGCACGACGAGCAGACGGCGACGGCGCTGCAGAC